>NW_007255649.1:16076-30497 GCF_000164805.1 Carlito syrichta
AGTGAGACTCCAACTCAGAGAGAGAGAGAGAGAGAGAGAGACAGAGAGAGAGAGAGAAAGAGAAAGAGAAAGAAAGAAAGAAAGAAAGAAAGAAAGAAAGAAAGAAAGAGAAAGAAAGAAAGAAAGAAAGAAAGAAAGAAAGAAAGAAAGAAAGAAAGAAAGAAAGAAAGAAAGAAAGAAAGAAAGAAAGAAAGAAAGAAAGACATTCTGCCGGGTCCAGTGGCTCACACCCGTAATTTCTGCACATTGGGAGGTGGTGGAAGCAAGAGGATTGCCTGAGTCCAAGAGTTCAAAACCAGCCTGGGTAATTTGGTGAGACCTCGTCTCTACAATAAATGAAAAAATCTGCTGGGAGTAGCGGAACATGCCTATGGTTGGAGCTACTTGAAAGGCTGAGGCAGAGCCGGACTCAGAGGCTTAGCCTGTAATCCCAACACTATGGGAGGCCGAGTTAGGTGGATTGCCTGACCCCAGGGGTTCGAGGCCAACACAGGCAACTTGGTGAGACCTTGTCTCTACAGTAAATCAAAAATTAGCCAGGCATGGTTGCGCGCATCTGTAGTTCTGGCTACTTGGAAATCTGAGGTGGACAGATTGTCTGAGCCCAGCACGCTGACATTGAGGTGGCCATGAGTGTGTCACTGCACACCAGCCTGGGTGACAGAGTGAGAATCCAACTCAAAAAAAAAAAAAGAAAGAAAGACTGAAGTGGAAAGATCCTGAGCCCAGCAGGTTGAGGCTGCCGTAGTCATGAGTCTGCCAGTGCACTACAGCCTGGGCCACAGAGTGAAATTGATACTTGAAAAAAGAAAAAGAAAAAGAAAGAAAGACAGTTGACGTTCTCTGAGAGAGGAAAGACCTCCCAGTGTAGGGGAGGGACAGGCCAAGGGACCAGAAAAAAAGAGCCCACAAGCCTGCCTGACCAACAGGAAAGCAAGAATTCTCTGGAATTGCATGGCACACAAAAAAGCAAGAGGCCTTTAGAATTGCATCTGGAATTGGATATGCCCCTGTCTCCAGCACAGAGGAGATGGGTGAGCTTGTCAGGGCTTTTTCTGAGTGTGACTTTCCTAGGCACCCTGACTCAGTCTCTGTCCCTCCTCTGTGGCCTCCTCCAGGGCATCCTGAGTCAAAAGTTTCTGAAGGACACCTCAATGCTCAATGGTGTCCTGGGAAAGGGTCTCCTACCTCGCACTTGACACATGATACCATTCTGTGAGACTCGCCATCTACACATATGGCAAGAAAGATTTCCCAGAAAAAAAACAGATAGACAATAGAATCATGAGCAGTAGCTTATGCCTGTAGTCACAGCAAATTTAGGGGCAGAAGTGAGAAAATTGAGCTCAGGGGTTCAAGACCAGCCTGGGAAGCTTGGCAAGATGTGGTTTCTACAATAAATTCACAAAAAATTACCCGGGCAGGTTGACTCATGCCTGTTGCTCCAGCTACTTGGAAGGTTGAGGTGGAAGGGTGGCCTGAACCCAGAAGATTGAGGGTGCAGTAACCATGATCATATGACTACACAACAGCCTGGGTGACAGAGTGAGGCTCTGAAAACACAATCAAACCTGTGCTGTTCTTGTAATTTAGTACAAAGGAAGTATAGCATGGTGACACCACATGCCGCTTCCAAGGAATACAGCTGTTAGACGTGCGACGATGAATAAAAAAGCTCAATGGTGTTCACACGTGAGAGCAGATCACATGTGAGCGCTAGTCCTTATTGGGGGACACCATCAGCTGTCCCAGTGTCTGCCTCCATAGAAGTATGCTCACCACATGTAGGTCCTCACCCGCATTGCACACGGTGACATGGGCATTCTCTACCTTTCCTAGTCTCAGCTCCTTCGTCCCCTCAGCGGGAGGCCGGCCTTGTTCCACCTACAGCGGAGGCACCAAGGACTTCATCTGGCAAAGAGGGTGGTCACAGGGCCAAGGCAGCCAAGGGAGGGAGTGTTCCTCAGTTCTGACCTTCAGAAGAACTAAGGGGCCCTCAGGCACAACCACCATATCCTTTGTTTGGAGCACAATGTTTGTGTCCCACCTCCTCCCCCCCCCCCCAGTGCCATTAATGCCAGGTTCAGGCAACTAAAGCCTAATTTGGTCATCAGGGTTTGTCCTGATCCAGTAGGATTGGTGCCCTCACTGGCTGTCTTCCTCTCTCTCTCCACCATGTGGGGACACAAGGGGAGGGTGATCTGCTGCAAGCCAGGAAGAGGCCTCACCAGGGTCCAGGGACCAGTTCAGCTGGCACCTTGATTTTGGACATCCATCAGCCAGACTGTGAGAAAAAAAACTCCCAACCAGTTTATAATGGCAGGCTGTCTCAGTCCATTTCTGTTGCTTGCATCTGCATACCTAAAACTGGGCAATATATCTTTAAAAAAAGAAAGAAAGAGGAAAAGGAAGTAGACCAGGTGTCTTGGCTGATGCCTGTAATCCCAGTACTTTGGGAGACAGAGATCAAAGGAGAGCTTGAGCCTAGGAATTTGAGACCAGCCTAGGAAACGTAGGCAGACCTCATCACTTTATATATATATATATATTTAAAATATTTATATAAAATATTTTATAAATATATACATTTAAAATATTTATATAAAATATTTTATAAATATATACATTTAAAATATTTATATAAAATATTTTATAAATATATACATTTAAAATATTTATATAAAATATTTTATAAATATATACATTTAAAATATTTATATAAAATATTTTATAAATATATACATTTAAAATATTTATATAAAATATTTTATAAATATATACATTTAAAATATTTATATAAAATATTTTATAAATATATACATTTAAAATATTTATATAAAATAGCTAAAAAAAAAAAAAAAGAAAATAGACTGGTGTGCCATTACATCAGCCTGCAGTCCCAGGTACTGATGCTGAGGTGGAGGGATCACCTGAGCCCATGAAGTCAAGTGTACAGTGAGCTGTGATCATGCCACTGCACTCCAACTTGGGGACAGAGTGAGACCTCGACTCAAAAACAAACAGAAGTCATTGATTTCCTACAGTTATCTAGGCTGACAAGTCCAGAGTCGGATCTGGTGAGGGCCTTTTTGCTGGTGTGGACTTTGCAGAGTGTGTGGGCGGCACAGAGCATCCCATGGACAGAGGGGCTGAGAGTATTCGACAGTGGGAGAAGAGAAGCAAAAACATTTCCTCATAAATTCCCAGGAGCGGTACAAACGAAACAGCGGATATGAACCTAAATATGCCTCCTGATGTTCATTCCTAGCCTTTCCGCAGGAGAGACGGATCTGGTTGCAACCGCCATCTGCAGTGTGGGGGGACCTGGGTGGCCTCCCTTGGTCTGCATTGGGGCAGGTGTATCTTGAACCATTCGTGGATATTGACCAAATGGTCTTTCTTGATGGGCCGAGTGCGATCCTGCCCGCCCCGCTCCCGGCCAGCTCGGTTGGTGTGTCGGGGCGGTGCCTCTCTGCTCTGTCGCCCCCTCCCGTCCATTTTGACGCTGGCCAAGGGCTGCATCCCCAGGCGGGTACGGAGTCCAGGCAGAGCTCCCACAGCTATGGCTGAGACGCGGGAGCTAAGGCTGCGGCTGCAGAAAGACATCCACGATGGTCTCCTGCGGAGGCAGGCGCTGGAGGAGCAGTTGCGCGGGCCTCAACCGTAGGTCCTCAACAGTCGGGCCTCAACCATGGCTAACAGAAGCTGTGAAAGCGCCAGCGCAGGTGCGGGGAACGCGAATTCAACGGGAACGGGCACGAGGGGCGGATTTCCAGCGAGAGACCTACGCAGAGCGGTTGCTCGAAACGGCCCGCACCTCCGTTTCTAGGCCATGGAAACCAAGGCGACGCACAGAGTCGCCGAGAGGGTTAAGGGCGCAGTGTGGCGCAATGGAGACCTGGCCAGGGTCGGTCGTTCCTGGGAAACGCGGGATCCCCAGCGGCCACCGCCCACCACTTCCTCCCACCCCTCACTCCTGAGCACCGGACTGTTTCCCTCTGAAACCTGAAGCAAATACTAAGCCAGCTAGCCGAGGTGGGCAAGCAGGTGGAGCGGGTGCGCAATGAGCTGAAGGCGGTGGAGCGGAAGAAGCAGACTGTGTGGTAAGGGAGGGAACCGGGGTGGGGGGCGGAGAGGCGCGGAGATGGGAATGAGACGTGGCCGGCAGAGAGGCACGGACCGACCCCTTGACCCGGTCGGCCGGAGCAAGAATTCCAGCGGTTGCAGAAGTGGGAGGAGCTGTGTCAGGTAGGTGCAGGGGGTGTCCCTCGGTTGTTCTCAGAAGTCCCGCCCTGGTCGCGGTCCTCACGACCGCCCCGTCCCCTTCCCCGTTCCGTTCTCCCCGCCTTCACAAGCCCAGCCCTCAGCTCTTCTACTACGGAGAGGAACAGTGGAGTCAGAAGCTCTGGCGGGGCCCGGAGAGCGGGACAAGGGGCAGGGCGGAGGCGTGGGTGGGGCATGAGCCCGGGCTGAAGGGTGGCGGGGGCAGAAGCCTCGGTGAGGTCGTCGGGCCAGGCTTGCGCATCCAGGGCGGGACGTTGGGCGGGGCATGGGTGCCTGCCGGACCGCGCTTCTGGCCGGGCCCTGGGCTGCGGTCGCCGCTCCCTGTGCCCCGCTCCTGACCTTCCTGGGATCCCTCCTCCAGAATCAACTGGAGCTGCTGGAGGCCAAGCACCCCATGCAGGCGGAGATCATCCGGCAGATGCAGGCGGCACCGGAGACTGTGGGGAGGGTCGGCTTCGGGTGTGGGTTTGGCCAAGGCGGTTCCAGGGCGGTGGGGAGCGGCGGGTCCCCCAACCGAATCCGGAATCCCCATACCCAGGTCACGCAGCGAACGGAGGAGGCCTGGGCCGCCCCAAGAGCAGAGGGACGTCATGCAGGTGCCCGTCGGCCCTGCCCTGAGAGCCATCTCACCTCGGACTCCCCTGCGGAATTCGCCTCTCCTGCCCTACCCTGTGGCGGCGGCGGCGGGCTTCCAGTCCCCTAGCAGACCTCCTCCCCCAGCCCTGAGTCGTCCCTCTCCCCTCCTGCAAGAAGTGCAGCCCAAGGTGATGGAGTCGGCGGCTGCGCGGGGCGCCTTGAGAAAGGGCCAGGAACCTAAGGACCTGGGGTAGGGCGGCGCTCTGCGGGGGTGTGGGGAAGGGGAACCGTGGAACCGGGTCAGGTCGTCCGTCTCGCGCCCGGCCTGCAGGTGTGGCCCGGGGCAAGACGGCGCAAGCTCGCTCAAGGAGGAGCTGGCCACGGAGGACCGTGTGAGCGCGGGCCCAGAGTGGGGGGCGGACTGGAAAGCTGTATCGGGGGCCCCCTACCAGGGAACCCCACAGAAGAAACCTGCATGGGACCCGCCCTTCACGGAAGACCTGCCCACCCTGGGCCCCTTCACGCGAAATACCCCGATGTAGGACCTCCTTGGGACCCCCTCCTTCTAGAACAGAGCAGGCCGAAGCCACGCCCTATCCTCCAACGCGAGCAGGACACGCTCTCTCCCATCCGCAGGAGAAGCGGCTCTTCGGTGACATGGCTGCGAGGGTGGTCAGGTGAGCCCGGCGGGCGAGCGCGCGGGGCTCAGTGCCTCCCTCCGCCTCCCCAGCCGGCGTCTCCTGATGTCCCTCCGTCTGCCGCAGGGGCGCGCTGCAGGGGCCGCTACTGTTCCCGCTGGTCTTCCTTCTGTCGCTGCTCTGCGTGGTGCTGAGGAACGCCCCCTGGACTCTGGGGCCAAGGCTCCGCCGTCGCTTTCTGCCGCCTGCGCTACACGCTGTCCCCGTTGCTGGAGCTGCGGGGCGAGCTGCTGCCCACCTGAGCGCGGCGGGACGGCCGCGGCGCTTGTGTCCTGCGCAGTTTCCGCGCACCCGCGGGAGGCGAACGAGAGCAGGCCAGCTTGGGCTCGTGTGTCCCTCGGGGCCCCACTGCCGGGCTTGGCACCTGGACTCGGCGGGCACCGGGACTTGCACGCGGACCTCACGCCGGAGGCGCCTCGCGGTGGACCTGGCAACCCGGGCGGGATCCTGGGACTGCCCTGCCCCGGTCCCCTCCCACAGCTCCAGCGCCCCTGGAGCTGGCCTGCCTCTCGTCCCTCAACTTGCTTGTTTCGTTCCTGTCCCTTCTGCGGTCAGGTGTGTGCCGCCTTTGGCTGCGTGTGGCCATTCACATCCCCACCCAGGAGTTCCCACTCACAGCAGGCGCTGCGCTCCTCTGTGGACTGTGTACTTCGTGACGGAATAGAGTCTGTGTTCATGTGAAAAGTGGGGATTCGCCTATTCTCGGCTGTGTGGCGGACAAAACTTCACAAAAGATGTCTAAGCAATAACCAACTCAGTTTATAAACCCAGAGACTCCTGGCTATGTTGGATTTGCAAATCTTCCTAATCAAGTTAACCGAAAATCTGTGAAAAAAGGTTTTGAGTTCACGCTGATGGTGGTTGGTGAATCAGGTCTAGGAAAGTTGACTCTCAGCCTATTCCTGACTGATCTCTACCCAGAAAGAATCATATCTGGAGCTGCAGAGAAAATTGAAAGAACTGCCCAATTGAGGCTTCAACTGTTGAAATTGAAGAGCAGGATCCCTCCTTCAGCAACAACTGGAGCTGCTGGAGGCCAAGCACGCCATGCCGGCGGAGATCATCCGGCAGATGCAGGCAGCACTGGAGACTGTGGGGAGGGTCGGCTTAGGGTGTGGGTTCGCCCAAGGCAGTTCCAGGGCGGTGGGGAGCTGCGTGGCCCCCAAACTAATCCGGATGCCCATACCCAAGTCTAGAAGCAGAGGAAGGAGGCCTGGCCTGCCTTGGAAGATCAAAGGGATGTCATACAGGTGCCACGTCCCCTCGGCCCTGCCCCGAGAGCCACTCACCTCGGGCTCCCCTGCGGCCTTCGCCTCTGGAGGAGGCCAAGACACCGTGACACTCGTTTCAGAAGAGTGCTAGTCACTGAGTCACACATGATATATGAAGGCCAGTCACTGGGGCAGTGATCACAAGGGAGGTCCTGTCACGAGGACACGTTATGGTGGAGGCCCATTCACTGGAACACCAGTCACACAGGAAGGCCAGTCAATGGGGCACCCATTATAGAGGAGGCCCAGTAAGTGCGACAGCCATCACAGGGGCATGGGTGCCTTCCAGCTCCCCTGCAGCCCAGCCCCCAGGAAGCCTCCTCCCCCAACCCTGAGTCGCCCTCTCCCCTCCGCACTTCTTTGTGACGGAGGCTGCGGCTGCCCCGGATGCCTTGCAGAAGAGCCTGGAACCCTAAGGGCCTGGGGTAGGGCCACACTGTGCGGGGGGAGGAAGGGGCAACCGTGGTATCTGGCCAGGTCGTTTATATCGCTCCCGCCCCGCAGGTGTGGGCCGGTGCAGGACCCCGCGAGCTCGCCCATGGAGAAGCAGGCCAGGGAGGATCGCGTAAGTGCGGGCCCAGAGTGGGAGAGGGATGGAGGGCTGCTTCTAGGACCCCCTGCCAAGAAACTCCCACAGAAGAAGCCGCTCGGGAGCCGCTCCTCACGGGAGACCTGCCTACCCTGGACCCCTTCACGGGAAATACCCCCATATAGGACCCCCCCACAGGGCCCACCTCTTTCTCGGAAAGAGACGGCCCATGCCGCCCCTATCCACTAGCACAAGCTGGACGCTCTCCCTCTCCACTCAGGAGAGTCAACTGTCCGTTTTCTGTGCGGGTGAATCAGGTGTGCCCAAACGGGGGAGCGCCTGGGGCTTGGTGTCCCTCTCCGCATACCCAGCCGCCGCCTACCTGACCATCTGTCACTCCACAGGCGATGAGTGCGGAGCGTGCTGCAGTGCTGCTGCTGCTGTCAGCGAGATGAAGTTTGAAGAACCTCGGATTCCCGAACTTGCTTTTTTTTTTTTTTTTTAACTGTCTCTGCACTGGTGAGATCTGTGCCACTTTTGGCCCCTTTCCCTATCCAGGGGTTCCCGTTCCGAAGAAAGCTTAGACTTCTTCAGTTTATATGTAAAACTGGGGTTGAGGATCAGGTGAGCCTGGCCAGGCAGGCTCGTGGGACTCAGTGTCCCTCTCCGCCTCCCCAGCTGCTGCCCACCTGACCATCCGTCGCTCCGCAGGTGGGTGTGGCTTGCAGCTGCTGTTCTCACATCTGTTTCTGTGGCTGCTCTGAGCTATAGGCATGAAGCCTTAGCTCACAAATAGAAACATAGAGACAGCCTGGAAGGACAGGGCAAGCACTGGGCTCATGTGGAACTTGACCAAGCCAAGGAACTGAGACTGAGTTGAGGTCGAAGGATAAGCCAGAGTCAGATGGGGGAAAGTGTGGGCAAACTGCATTTCAGGACCAACAACTGAGCCAGGAACGTGGCACTGAAAGACTGTGTGCCACGACTCAGAGAACAAGGGCAGCTGATGTGAGGCTGGCAGGGACCAGGTCACTCAGGCCATTGTGACAGTACTACCTCTGGCATCAGAGGGGACTGTCACAAGCATGTAGGCTCCATGGTGCTTATGTAAGCCACTGCTGTCATTTCCAAATTACAGGTGGGGAAACTGAGGATAAGCTAGGCAAGTGTCCAAACTAGTAAGAGGTAAGACTGGGAATCATCTCACCTCCCCAGGCTTCTAGAAAGACAAGGCTGACTGCCCCTCAGGAGGAGCTAGGAAGGATACAAGATGACAAGTGGTTCAGAAGCTGTTCTGGCCAGGGAGGGTGCCTCTTTGTTATGGTGACAACCTATGACTCGCAGTGGCTCATCTCCAGCATGATAAGGTGAGTTCCACCTTATCTACTGTGTCCACATCACAGGACATGGGCCAACCAGGCCCTGGGGCTTCAGTCTTTTGCCTCGAGTCACTCATGCCACTCTGCTCATCTCTCACTGAGCACAGGAAGTCAATGGCCAAGTCTGCTACCCAGGGCAGGAAAGTAGCATCCTCTCTCCAAGAGCAGTTCACCACAGAGGAATCCCAGCAGTCCAGGCCACAGGCATGGTATGAACTTGGGGATGGGAGGGAATGGAGAGAAGTGAGTATAAGGGGACAGTGGAGAGGAGAATACCCCACTGGCAGGCGATGAGGTGGGAGGACAGGTCATGCACTTGGATTTGAACATACTGAGCAGAGGATGCTGAGTTGATTACTGTTGGTGTCTGGGGCTCAGGAAAGTGCCCCCAGCTGGACACGTGGCATGGAGCATCATCAGTGCCTCCATAGTTAGTACTGGATCCCTGGGCACAGATTAAGAACAGAAGTGTGAGTGTGACCAAGGAAACAGCCTGGGTCCCAACAGGAGGAAATGACACCTACAGGCAGTTTGCAGAAATGGGCCATGAGACCTCCCAGCTGGAGGCTGTCGTCAGGTGGGTCCCACAGGAGACCTCCCAACTAGAGGCTGTCGCCAGGTGGGTCCCGCGGGCCTGGGTGTCCTTACGCACTGTATGTTCATCACCAAGGTCTGTGTGTAGATGGCATCTGCCAAAAACCAAAGACAGGACCTCCCCGGGCATCTTTGAGGTCTTGGTCAAATGCAACCTGCCCCTTGAGGCCTGAGAGAGATCAGCTCTCCAGCATAGCTCCCTGGTCAGGAGGCCTCCTCAGAGTGGGAGTAGGGATGATCCCTTGGCCACTGGCCCCAGCATGGACAGGGCCCCAATCCAGTTGCCACCCTGTCCTCCCCGTTGTGTCATCTTCATTCACCCATTCATTCATTCCACTGAGTCAATGTCCTGCTAGAAGATCTCTGAGTTTACCATTAGTGGAGATGAGGAATTCACCAAGGGCTCTATGAGGGAGCATCCAGTACAAAGACATCCCCCCTATATGATATTGACTGTAGGCTTCATCAGGCTAGAGGGACATTTTCAATCTCTGTTGTAAGAACTTTGAAAACTATCCAGAGGGCAGGGCGTGGTGGCTCATGCCTATAATCAAGTCAGGCTCCACCAGGGGAATCAAGGCAAACAGGTTGCTGTTTTTATTGTGTTTGCATGTGTCTCAGGCCTGTAATAGCTCCCGAAGGGAAACTAGAGACTAAAGCTGGACAACCTCCCGCCGCAAAAGCTGGTGGAATGCGGATTGTGCAGAAATACCCACACACTGGCAACACCAAAGCAGAGAAAGTCAAGGATGACCAAGAAAGGAAAAGCCCCAGTCCACCTAAGCTGACTGTGTTCATCTCTGGAGTTATTGCCTGGGGTGACAAAGACTTCCCCCTGGCGGCCGCGCAGGTGGCTCACCAAAAGCCCCATGCCCCCATGGACAAGCATCCTTCCCCGGGTACTCAGCACATCCAGCCACCAAACAAGTGAGCCAGGCTAGAACTGCCTGCCCCAGCAGGGCCCAGCAGCTGCATCAAATTTGTCCCCGACAAAGAGACTTGCCACTTTCCTCAAATACAACTCTGTAGGAAATCTAAGGCAAAGCAAAGCACCCTTCCTTTGCCTTCAATTTCCATATTTAAAACTAGAAATGACTCAAACCCCAAACTTTGTCTACAGGGAACTTTGGCCGAGTGTCATGTGAGGATCCTGGGCCCCCAGACATACCAGTAGCAGAATTTGCCAAAGATCTGAGTAAAATGACATCATTCAGTCTTCAGTTGTAGTTTTCTATTTCAGCAGTCACCTGAATTCCCCGAGCCTGTTGTCTTAAAAACAGGAAGGCCCAAATTTTGGAGAATTTACATTAAGGTTAGGAAAAAAGGTCAATCATTTTATGCTTTTTTAAGCTATTGGACAATAAAGTCTTAATGCCTACAAGATAGTAATAGGGGATTTAATTAAGAGGGTGGTTTTCAGGAAGCATAGGAAGGACCTTAGAAACAGGCAGCAGCCATATCGAATTTCCCTCACATGATAAAGGATCGTGGCATAGATGAGGAAGCCCTCAGAAGAGAAGTGAAAGACAGACACACGTCTTGGAAGTGGCTCTTGTTTGCCAGGAGTGAATGTGCCAAGCACTGAGGGTACAGGCATGTGCCAAGCACTGAGGGTGCTCACTATAGGTTATTTCTGGACGGAGAACTCAGTGTGGAAGGGTATTTCTGGAATGAAACCCAGCAGTGCCTCCATCAAGACAGGCTCCACTGGGGAAATCAAGGCAAACTTGTGTTTTTTTCAGTAACCCCCTCTAGAGCCTCTTTTGAATTCCAGAAGTGACCGCAGACCAGGGTGGAGGAGTGGACTTCTAGATAACAGTGACCAGATAAAAACCTACCCCTTGACCCCCTGGGGACATGAAGCACCACATTCCATTTGAGCAAGGAAAGCCCACGGGCTAATCAGCTCACTGTCCAGGGTTCCTCCTGCCCCGAGAACACCTCTGCCTGGGCCCATCATCACTCGGGTGTGTCCCATTTTTCCTGTATCTGCATGTGTCTCATGCCTGGAGATGCCCTAGGTTGCTCCCTGGCTCACAGCTGTGGGGTGCTTTACTTTTTGAAAAGTCAAAGGGCTTTCTGAGTCTACCGTGAAAATCTGAACTCTTGGTCCTAGCCATGGATTTGCTGCCAGCCAGCAGTGTCCACACTACCAGCCTTTCTGGCACCTTCTCCAGGCCACATCTTTGCTAGCTGGACAGGGTAGGGTCAGACCTGGTCAGAACCAGCACTGCCTTTTCCCTGATGGAGTACAGAGCACAGCGTCACATCTTAGAGACAGCGTTTGGCTTCCTGTCTGTTGACTTCAAATAGCTGAGGAGTAACCCTCAAGGCAATATGTCATCACATCTTGTATTTCCTAATTGCTGAAATGAGGGTGACTTTCAGAGACTCTGACACTGCCAGGGAGTTCACCTAGTGAGTGCCCTCTTCCCAGCCTGACTTCTGAAGCCAGAAACACCTAGAGCAAGCAGCACCACGAACTCAAGTCTACATAGGTCATGCACGTTCCGCTACAGAATATTAGAAGCATCCTTAATACTTTCCATTCTGCAGCTGGAGGGAGGGCCACCGCATCCAAAAGTGTGGTTTTCATGTGCTTTTAGCTAGATCTGGCTGGCATGCATCTATGGGCTTGAGATCACTGAATACAAAATGTTTTCCTAAGTGAATTGATCAGTTGTTAATGTCAAGAATAATCATGATTAAATAAAGCTCCCGCATTTCTTTTAAAAAAACAAAGAAAAGAAAAACCATTTATACTCATTCCAAGGCTTCTAATATGATTATGCTATTTCCTCATATTACCACCATGCCAATATTGTTCTGTTGTCCACTAGTTGCCATCTCCACACATCCATCTATCACAAGATTCATAAAGGAGTCAAATCCCCATAATATTCCTTGGACATGTCTGTCACCACTTAGTTTCAGTGATAAGTTCTTGTCCATAAATTTTTTCAACTTGGGAGGATGAGTTTTGCTCATGGTGTCCGCTCCATGGGCTCAGAGATGCCTCCAAACCAAATTTGCTGGCCACCAGCTCTTGAGAGGAGTCACTGTTAACCAAAATACATTGGTACTTGTTCACTTTGTGAGCAACAATTCACTAAGAGAATGCAGGTTTTGATCCATAGTTGTATTATTACTTGTGACAGTAAAGAGAGCACTGGGAGTATTCTCCCAAGCAAGGTCTTTCTGGGCAAAAGTCTCAGGTGGATTTCATGAGGAGTGGAGAGGAGAGAGGGTGCATCATAGTTTGTAGAGGAAGGGTCTCAGTGGTGCAGATACAGTGAGTCGTCATGCCAGCACATAGGTCACATGTTATAATGAAGTATTATAGCTCCTCCCGGGGTGGAAACTTTAGCTTTAGCATGGTAATAGGGAGACATTAAAAAGTGAAATAAAAGTTGGAGGGCTGAAAGGTAGGAAGCTGTAAAGAAGGCAGATTGCTCAAGTTGACTAATTCCTACAGTCCCTGGAGAGCCTCCTTATCTGCTGACACCAGGGCACCGTTTCATCCAGTGATGCTGGATTCTGGAGATATTCAGTGGCCTGTAGGCTGCTTGAGGGATTTCCCTGTGGTGGGCAGAGGTTTAAGGTTGCCACGCCCGGCTGTTTGGTGACACTTAAGGTAAATTTGTCTTTTTAATATCTGCCTAGGCCAGGTGAGGTGGCTCACTCCTATAATCCCAACGTTCTGGTCACCAGAGACAGGAGGGTTGCCTGGGCCCAGGAGTTTGAAACCAGTCCAGGCAATATAGCAAGACCTTGTCTCTACAAAAAATAAAGAAATTAGCCAGGCGTGGTGGTGCACGCATGTAGTACTAGTTACTTGGGAGGCTGAAATGGGAGGATTGCTTGGACCCAAAAAGTTGAGGCTGCGGTGAGCTGTAATTGTGCCACTGCACTCCAGCCAGGGTAACAGAGTGAGACTCCCCCAGCTAAAAAGTAAAATTTGCGTTTATTTGGCCAATTATTATTATTATTATTATTTGAGTTGGAGTGTCACTCTGTTGCCAGGGTGGAGTTCAGTGGCACACTCACGGTCACCGCAGCATCGACATTCTGGGCTCAGGGGATTCTTCAACCTCAGCCCTCCAAGTAGCTGGAACTACAGGCGTGTGCTACCACACCTGGCTAAGTTTTTATTTATGGTAGAGATGAGGTCTCGCAAAGTTGCCTGGACTGGTCTTGAATCCATGGGCTCAGGCAATCCGCTCACCTCAGTCTCCCAAAGTGCTGGGATTACAGGCTGAGCCACTGAGCCCGGCCTATTTGGCCAATTTCAATGAAGTACTTGGACACAAATATCCAACACAGATTATTAGCTAATGCGATACAAAGGGGGCCCCACAAAAGATACATGAAAATCAATCCACACTTATTCTAGGGATTATTCAAGATGAGATAATATTCTTCACCACATGGACAGACATAGAGGATAAAACACACCACCATTTCCTTGATATATTTCCATAGACCAAGAGACTTCAGCATCTCTTAGTTTTCAAAGCTCTTACAAAAGAAATTGAAAAGCTTCCTCTAGCCTGATGAAGGCTACAGCCAATATCATAGTAAGAGGAATGTCTTCATACTGTGTCCTTTAAGATTTTTTTCTTTTTGAGACAATGTCTTGCTCTATGCTCCATGCTGTAGTGCAGTAATGATCAGAGCTCACCGCAACCTTGAACTCCTGCCCTCAAGTGATCTTTCTGCCCCAGCCTCCCAAATACCTAGGACTCAAATGTGAACCACCACTCCTAGCTAATTTGTAATTGTTATCTTTTATCTTTAGAGTTGGGATCTTCTCATGTTGGCCTTGGCCTCGGCCTCAAGGGATCCTTCTGCCTCGGCCTCCTGAATCTCTGGCATTACAGGCTGGAAAAACTGCATGGGCCAGGAAGACCAATCCTGCCCAACCAGAGAAGGACTTCTCTGACTGTTTATGGGTTGCACTAAAGTCCACCAAAGCAGCCACAAAGGAAGATGTGGGTTGACATCAAACAGAAGCAATGATCACAAGCAGGACCTGGGACATAGCCAAAGCTCTGACTTTGGGTCATTTAGGGAGCACATGGGTGCAAAGA
>NW_007255649.1:30727-36133 GCF_000164805.1 Carlito syrichta
TCAGAGAACCAGACGTACCACCATGGGGCGATATTTCTATACACTAAGCACATCGGGGTGTGTACAAGGGGTTGGGTGGGTCAGGAAGAGAACAGGATTGGGGAGAAGGCGGTCTTCACCCACCATGTATAAGGACTGGGGACATGCACGCCGTGCACCTGGAGGTCACCTCTGCAGCTGAAAAACCCAGAGGTGTCATTGAGAGTTTAAGAAACCAGCTCTCCTCAAGCACTGGGGATCCTTCCACTAACATGGAGCTACATAAGCGAGAAGGTAGGTACTTTTGGCTTACTTAGATACACCTTGCTTGCAGATCCTGCCACCTGGAGGTGGAGTGTGTTTCCCCAGCCCATGAATGGGGCTCCCCCTTGGGTCTTGCTCTGACCAATATGAGGAGGCGGACATGACCTTGTGGCTGGTGAGCCGGGGCCTAAGAGCCCAGGCAGCCCCTCTTGCCCTCTTAGAACCCACCTCCCTTCCCTCTTGGAAGCACGGGAAGAAGCCAGGTGGACCGGCAGTCAGCTAGCAGCACCCACCAGCAGACACGCAAGCCAAGCCATCTCAAAGTACCCAACCCTAAGCAAGCCCAGCTGTGGTCGTACCACCACACGCACAAGGGCACCCAGGCGAGGTCTTCAGCTCCGCCCAAGCAGGCCCAGCCCAAGTTGCCGACCAAAGAAAATCAAGAGCAAACTGAGTGGCTCCCCCCACCAAACCCCCTTGCTCGGTGGACCACACCTGTGATTCCAGCTTCTTTGAAGGCTGAGGTGAGGGGATAGGTTAGGCCAGGAATTAGAGAACAGAGTGAGCTATGATCGCACACTTCCATAAAACCTGGTTGTCAGAGCAAGACTCCAGCCGGCCTGCTTCTGTCGGCCACCCGCGGGCACCGGAAACCACGCAGTGAACAAGCGCAGGAGCCGACGCGAGGCGCTCAGGTGGGCAGCAGCCCGTGCGCATGCAACTCCAGAAGTTGGGACAGCGTGTAGCACAGGCGGCGGAAGGCGACGGAGTAGCCTTGGCCCCACAACCCAGGGGGGTTCCTCGGCACTGCGAAGAACAGCGACAGAAACAGGAAGACCAGTGGGAACAGCAGCAGCCCCTGCAGCGCTCTACGCGCCCACCGCCTGCGGAGGAAGGATGACCATCAGGTGGCGGCAACAGGGGAGGCGGAGGGAGGTACCGAGCCCCGTGCTCACCCCGCTGGTCTCACCTGACGACCCTCACAACCGTGCCATGGAACAGCCTCTCCTGCAGGAGAAGAGAGTGCATCCAGTTAACGCTAGTGGATAGGGCGCAGCATCGGCTGGCTCTCTCAGAAGGAGGGGGTCCCGAGGGGGTCCTACATCAGGGTATTTTGTGTGAAGGGGCCCAGGGTAGGCAGGTTCCTGCACGGGGTTCTTCTGCGGGGGTTTCTTGGTGGAGGTTCCCAGACGCAGCCCTCCACCCATCACCCTCTCCTGGTTGGCGCTCAGACGATGCTCCCTGGCCAGGTCTTCCTTGAGCGAGCTCGCACCGTCCTGCACCGTGTCACACCTGCTGGGCCAGGCGCAAGGTGGACATCCTGACCGGGTTCCATGGTCTCCCCCACATACACACCTGCACAGCACGGCCCTACCCCAGGCCCTTAGGATTCCGGGCCCCTTCGCATGGCGTCCTGCGCAGACGCCTCGGGCTGCATCACCTTGAGCTGCACCGCCTGCAGGAGGGGAGAGGGACGACTCAGGGTTGGGGGAGGAGGCCTCCTGGGGGCCGGGAGGCTGCTGCCGTAGGGGAGGAGAGGTAAAGGCCGCAGGGGAGCCCGAGGTGAGTGGCTCCCAGGGCAGGGCTGATGGGCGTGGAACCGTCCCTTTGATCTTTCAAGTTAGGCCAGGCCTCCTTCCTTCGCTGCTTGACCTGGGTTTGGGGATCAGATCTGGTTGGGGGCCACGCGGCTTCCCACCACCCTGGAACGGCCTTGGCCGAACCCACACCCGAGGCCGATCCTCCCCACAGTCTCCGGTGCGGCCTGCATTTGCCGGATGATCTCCACCTGCATGGCGTGCTTGGCCTCCAGCAGCTCCAGTTGTTTCTGGAGGAGGGATCCCAGGAAGGTCAGGAGCGGGGCACACGGAGCCGCAACCACAGCCCAGGGCCCAGCCAGAAGCGCGGTCCGGCAGGCACCCATGCCCCGCCCAACGTCCCGCCCTGGATGCTCAAGCCTGGCCTGACGACCTCACCAAGGCTTCTGCCCCCGCCACCCTTCAGCCCGGGCTCATGCCCCACCCACGCCTCCGCCCTGCCCCTTGTCCCGCTCTCCTGGCCGCCAGAGCTTCTGACTCCACTGTTCCTCTCCCAAGCAGAAGAGCTGGGAGCGGGCCTGTGAAGGCAGGGAGAACGGAACCGGGAAGGGGACGGGGCTCATGACCGCGACCAGGGCGGCATCCGAGGACAACCGAGGGACAGAGGCCGGCCCATCCCCTGCCCCTACCTGATTCAACAGCTCCTCCCACTTCTCCTGCAACTGCCAGATTTCTTGCTCCTGTGAACCGGGTCCAGGGGTCCGCCCCTGCATCTCTGCCGGCCATGTCTCATCCCCGTCCCCAACCCCCTCCACCGGCTGCCCCACCCCGGGTCCCAACCTTACCAGAGTCAGCTTGCGCCACTCCACCACCTCCAGCTCACTGCGCACCCTCTCCGCCCCACAGCTCTTGAGTCACTGTTAACCGAAAAACATTGGTACTTGTTCGTTTTGTGAGTAACAATTCAGTAAGAGAATGCAGGTTTTGATCCACAGGAGTTGTATTGTGACAGTAAAGAGAGCACTGGGAGTATTCTCCCAAGCAGGGTCTCTCTGGGCAGAAGTCTCAGGTGGATTTCATGAGGAGTAAAGAGGGGAGAGGATGCATTATCGTGTGTTGAGGAGTCCCAGTGGTGCAGATGCAGTGAGTCATCATGCCAGCACATAGGTTGCATGTCATGATAATGAAGTATTATAGCTCCTCCCAGGGTGGAGACTTTATTAACTTTAGCATGGTAATGAGGAGACATTAAAAAGTGAAATAAAAATTGGAGGACTGTAAGGTAGGAAGCTGTAAAGAAGGCATATTGCTCAAGCTGACTGATTCGTACAGTCCCTGGAAAACTTCCTTCTCTGCTGACATCAGGGCACCGTTTCATTCAGTGGTGCTGGATTCTGGAGACACCCAGTGGCCTGTTGCTGCTTGAGGGATTTCCTTGTGGTGGGCAGAGGTCTAAGGCTGTGTGACCACCAGGTTCATCTTTTAAGAACTGAACGCATGGCAGGCTAGTTAAAATGCCGAGACATGAGAGAAGGACCCATTCCAGTGGTAACCCAGCTCTCCCGGCCTGCCTGGATAAGCAAGTAACTTGGAGACTTGATTCTGATCACTGGGCTCTGATGGGTCATTGGGCTCTCTTTGAGTGCTTTGGGCTTGAATCCTTTGGCTTATTTTTCTTTTTTCCTTTGGGCTTTAACCAAAAAGAACAAGGGAATTTTATTTTTTGCCTTAAATTTCACCCTAGGAAATTTATAACGAGAAAGGGCACTTCTATGTTGACTTTTTATTGCAGTATCTGTCATTTATTTGTTTGCAAAACATCTGAGCCAGTTTTAGACTTTGAGGTTGAACCTAATTTAGGATGGGAAACTGAGGAGGGATAGAATTCTTAGTTTGGGGCCCAACATGCTCTTGGGTGTTGGGTGCTAACCAATGGGCCTAAGTGGGAGGAATCTAAATCGTCCACAGGTTCCCAAGAGGGACAGGAGAATGGGTCCCCTGAGGAGGCCCTGGGGAACCAGCTAAAGCTGCCTGGGGACCCTTTCACTACCCCTCAACTCTGCTCAGCAAGCAGCAGCAATACTGCTGACCCCTGAGCTCAAGAGAAGAAAGTGGGCAGGTTCAACTCAGCAACTTTGGGTTTTCTTGGGATCTGGCCCACTTTGCCATGGATGCCCAATGGTGCCTTCTCTAATTTGGAGTGAAGCAGAGCAAGCAGCCAGGTTGCAAAGATCTCTCTCCACCACCCCAGACCCGCAGTGTACTCACAACAGGCTGCTGATGAGCAGCTCTCCAGGGCAGCACCGAGGTTGGCCCTCCTGTGGAGCCCTAAGAAAGTACTGTCTCACAGGAACCCCACCGTCCTCTGGGTTTCCTCCTTTTTTATTTTTTTATTTTTATTTTTAGAGACAGGGTCTCACTCTGTCATCCAGGCTAGAGTTATATAGCATGACTGATCATGGCTCACTGCAGCCCCGACCTCCTGGGCTCAAG
Source organism: Carlito syrichta (assembly GCF_000164805.1). Classification (NCBI taxonomy): domain Eukaryota; kingdom Metazoa; phylum Chordata; class Mammalia; order Primates; family Tarsiidae; genus Carlito; species Carlito syrichta. The sequence continues at coordinate 35,002 of NW_007255649.1, forward strand.
TGATCCTCCCACCCTGGCCTCCCAAAGTGCTGGGATTATAGGTGTGAGCCATCATGCCTGGCGTCCTCACACCTTTTCATCCACAGTGCCACATTCAACCATGTCCTCACCTTGACTTTTGCAGGCCTGTCCCAGAACCTCTGACACCCATTTTCTCTTCTGGAAATGAATCCTAACCTAACATTTCAGGTAATCCCTTTTTAAGGACTTACTCTGTCCATAGTGGAAGAGGCTAGAATATGTTCTGACAGTGGAGGCAATGGAACAGAAGAACTAGCCCTGGGCATCATGACTTTCCACACTGTAAACCTGGAGCCCCCTGTCTCTAGGGTCTCTGGAGGGAGGCGCGGTGACCCTGATCCTCGGGTCAGCATTGGGTGCTGACCAATGGGCCTGGGTGGGAAGAATCTAAATTGCCCACAGGTCCCCAGCGGGGAATGGAGAATTGGTCCCTAAGGAGACTCTAGGGAACAGATGAAGCTGCCCAGGGACCCCTCAGAAACAAGTGAGCCTTTGCTTTGCAGTCCCTGCTGAGTCAGACCCCTTGTCATCCCTGCCCAGTGAGACCTCAGGGCCACCCTGTCACAACCTCTAATGACTGCCTGCATGTACTTTCCTCCTCTGAGGGGCCCTTTTCCTGGCCCTCGGCCTCTGCTGGTTCTCTTCCCTGCCCTGGAGGGGCAGGCTGGGGTACCCCAGCAGGGGGCCTTGCTGGACCAGAACAGCAACTTCTAAGTTTTCCAGGCTCTCTGACTCCGAAGCCTGTGCTCTCTTGGATGACCCCTGCCTCCACAGGCACAGGAGGTTGGCCTGGGCAGGGCACTTCTGCCTAAGGCAGGGCTAGCGTTGAGTAAAGGCCAAAGCCATTCCCCCAAACAGGCAAGGCAAGGCGCCAGAACTTTGGGATCTCTCTATCCTCCTGTTTCTAAAAATATTACAAGGGGTTTCTACGTAAGTGGCATTTTCCAATTTCCCCAAACATGATCTCCTGACAAACTCACAACAACCCTGTGAGGTAGAAACTAGCTTTAAAGGGGAAACTGAGGTAGAGTAGGAGGCTTTCTCCAAGGTCACACAGCAAGCAAACGGCAGAGCTAATCTCTAGCACAGTAGCAGGGAGACAGCGAGGACA
>NW_007255649.1:36453-49930 GCF_000164805.1 Carlito syrichta
CCTAAAAGCCCACATGGGGTTCCAAAAGGCACGTATAGGACCGAAGGTGACTCTTAGGGTTCCCGCTCCGCCCCCTTTCAAAAAGTGCACCTGTGGTTCAAAGTTTAGCATGACCACCTGTGTGTGTGCATGAGAGGACAGGCAGCTTGGCAGGGAGAACCCTGCTCAGGGTTAGTGATGCTTATCCCGGTCAGAGGAGAGTTCTTTCGGGGGAGTGGGCACGATTCCCAGAACCCCCCTGCTGTGTGTATTGCGGGGGTAAAGTGGAAAGTGTCAGGGGACCTTTTGTATCAACAGTAAGTTAGACAAAGTTAAGAGAAAACCAGCCCCTGGGATTGTTGAAAGGCTTAGGCTCTCTTCTCTCGAACCCTCCTGTGGCTGACCTTGAGTCCTGTGTCTCTGCAGTTATCCACTTGCCTTGACTGCACCCCTCACACTGTATGAGGACAGTGGGTCATCTTCAACAGTCACCTCCTTCAGCCTTAGCATTGGCCTTGGTCTCAGTTTTCCTCATGTGTGACTTGAGGATGATTCCTGTAGGAAATGAAATAAGAAAGCGATTGGGTCACATTATAGCTTAATGCATTAGGTGGGGTGTTAGGTTCTAGAGAGCAACAGATAGCTGGTGAAGAGAGTTGTGAGAGTGTTTGGGACTCCACTACAACTCAGAAGAAGATGGTTGACATGTATGAGTTGAGTCTCCAGTGAAAAGCTGGTTAGAAAGGGAAGCTGAACAGAAAACCAGGGCATTGTCAATGTCAGCACTGATGAGTATATTTTTTCTCTATGAAGTGATTGTTTATATTGAGAAAATAAATTTTAGATTGTGAAAAGCTGACAAACATCACAAATCTAGGAAATAATTTTCACTAAGTGCTGAACGCACTTCATTTTTAAAATACTCCCTTCCTCCCATATTTTTTGGCTGGAGACTCTTTTGACCACCTTTTTGTGTGATAGTGATTTTGTAATATTTCCTATGGAGAGAAGAAAAATAATTGTCTTCTTTGGTAGTAGGCATGTCCCAGAAGCCATTCATGCACCAAGATAACTATAGTAATTTAAGTAAATGCAGAAGTGACCTCAAAGCCCGTAAATCTGGTCCCACTAAACCTATGCAAAATGACCCTTCGATTTCACTACCTCTCTTAGCCACCTCCAAAATAGTCATGACCACTCCAGTAGGACAGATGTGTGACGGGGAATTTGAAGTGAAGAGACAGTGAGCCTCCACTAACTTGCAAAAATGTCTTCTGCAAATTTTACAAAAGTACATGACAAAAGCACTGGTAGGGCTCCTCCAGAGGCAAGCAGGGGTCCTGAAGCCTACAAGCAGTTTCCCTTCACTATAAATCCACCCCTTCTCACGCTCACTCAGCTCGAAAGCAATAGACACAGGTGTCAAATCCAGGCCCTTGGTCTCAGGGCAGAGCCAGGGAAAACGAGGGCAAAGAGACTGGCAGCTGATCAAACTGATGCAGCCCTACTGGCAAAGGGGCAGCGAGGAGAACCTGGTAGCAGCAGGCGGCCCTGGCCTGTACAGGTTGCTTACAGTTCATTTCTCGCCAGTGGCTGCTGGACTTTCTGAGAACACTTCTCGCATTTGCAGGTCCCGTGCCCTTTAAAAGTGCTTTTAGTATCTCACTGGGTCTTTAACCACCCCAGGAAGGGCCAGAGTGGCAATTATTTCACAAATGACAAAGCAGCTTCAATAAAACTTTGGGAGTTCAAAACTTCCCCATTGGGATGTTTCCCACAGAAGCTGTTCACCTAATGTCACAGCAGGTTCTGTAGAGGGACCATCAAGGTCTTCCCTGAGGAACATGGGCTTAGACTCCCAAGCAGCCCTGGTAAAGGATGAACATGCACATCAGGGGGCGGGGTGTCAAACCCCAGAAGGTCCCTTGTGAAGCCTCCCTATTGACAAGGGGTTACTAAGGGTGGATCTCAGGACTCCCTAATGTTAGACTTAGTCCATGGCACCCAGAACTCCTGAAATGGGAGTGGGGTGTTCCTGGTGTAGCCAAAGGCATAGACTTCTCTTAAAGCCAGTGTCTAACCCTCCCCAGATGGGCCCCCATGGCGTCCTCTCCCTCATCTCCCACTGGCATCCTTTGCCATCCATTCCTCCTCCCCTCCTAATGCAAAGAGAAATCTCTCCCAGAGGTGAAGGTAAATCTCAGCGTGGCTAAGAGGATGCTTTAGGCACCCGAAAGAGCTGTGGTCACACTTGCAACCAAGACGACTGAAACCTCAACGTTCCCCTTCCTGCTCCGGACCTGGGGTCATAATTCAGGTCCAAAGAGATTTTGCTTCTTTTCCTACAATCACCCCCCCCCAACTCCTCCCCGTTGCTTCCTTCCGAGCCCAATCTTATCCGTGAAACATAAGGACCTTCCAAAACTAGCAGGGCCGGGGCGAGGCACCGTCCCAGAAGAAGGGGAAGCCTCTCCCGCCCTCCGCTCCTCCCCTTCTCCTTCCCTCCCTCCGGGGCCCTTTCAACCCGACAGGGCTTGGGTCGCGACTCCCCCTGGAGACTCGCAGGTGCTTCCTTCCTCGCCTCGACCCGGGCCTTCGGCGGTGGATGCCAAACAACCGGAGGCCCCGGGCCCTTCCCTTCCCGCCTCCGCGCTCCCCACTCCCGGTCCTCATGCAGCCCCGGAGGCCGCGGGCAACCACGGAGCCATCCGGCGCCCTCAGAGGCACTGGGCACAGCGGCCGACGGCCACCGACTCCCAACGGACCAGCGCGCCGGTTGCCGGTTGGCTGTTGGCGACGGCCAAGACGGCCCGCCCACTAAACTCCCTCTGCCCCCCCTCCCCCGCCAGCTCAGCGAGCGCGGAAGCCGCCAGAAAGCAGCAGGTCGACGGCGGGACTGGCGAGGTAGGTGGGCCCGTCAGTCCCCAGCATGCTCCGCGCGGGGCCGGGGCTCCAGAGGGCCTGGCGAGGCCGGGGATGGGCCGTGGTCAAAACAGCCTATCAACCCCCAGCATGCTCCGCGCGCGGGACTGGACTCCAAAGCGGCGGGACGGGGGAAGGGGCGGGGCCGGTGCTGGTTCGAGGGGCGGGGCCGGCAGCCCTTGGGCGCCTGCCCTGGCGGTAACTGTCCAGCCGGCAAATTGAGGGCTGGCAAAAATGTTGTGCCAAGGGCCCGGCAGGAGGCACGCGTCCTAGAGAAGGTTTATCTGGCTTAATTTTAACTTTGGTAGTGACCTTTTCTTAGCATGGTGGTTTGACTGTATTATTGCGGTATAAAAAGTAAGGCACAAATACTCGTGTGTCCCCCATTTGAGTCAAACAGCAGGAAACCCCCGAGCGCCTCCGTTTCAGCTTCTGCTGAGAAAAGCACGTTCGGGGATCTGCTGTTTACAGTTGCGTGTGTGTTTACCCTCCTTGTGGCTGGCTTCCTGGTGTGTGCTTCCCTCCGGTACGCTGCCCCACAGTTCTCTGAGATGCTCCTAAGCAGGTGTGTGGGTTTAATTCACTCATTTTCACTCAGCATCCGGTTCCACTCTCTGAAATGGACATTGATGGCCGAACGCGGTGGCTCACGCCTATAATCCCAGCACTTCGGGAGGCCGAGGTGAGAGTATTTTCCAAGACCACGGTTCGAGGCCAGCCCGGGGAACTTGGCGAAACCTCATCTCTACAATAAATAAAAAACTAGCTGGGCGTGGTGGCACGTGCCTCTAGTTCCGGCTACTTGGAAGACTGATGTGGAAGGATCACCTGAGCCCAACAGGTCGAGGCTGCGGTGGCCGTGAGCGTGCCACTGCACTGCAATCTGAGAGACAGTGACTCCAACTCAAAAAAAAGAAAAAGAAATGGACGTTTAGAGTGTTTCCAATATTTTGCTATTTTTTTCATTTCCTTACTTTTTTTTTTTTAAGAATGCTACAGTGTTCACCCACCACCTAGGATTCAACAGCTGTTTCCATGTTGTCATATTTGCTTTACTCCTCTGTGGATGTGTGAGGCTTATGTTTTTTTGTAGAACAAGTGAAAGTGAGTGGTAGCTGTCAGTGACCCTTTACCCCTAAACATTTCAGTTCCTAAAAATAGGGACATTCTCCAACATCACAATAGTACCATATTTATACCTAAGAAAACCAACCATACACAAAAATCAACTCTAAATGGATCAAAGCGCTGAATGTAAAACCTCAGACTATAAGAATCTTAGAAAACACTTATGCCTATGAATTATGGACTTCACCTCATTTCCCTACTTTCAATGAGTTTGAGCTTTTTATATGATTATTGGCCACTCGGTTTTTATGTTTTATAAATCGCCTGTTTACACCTTTAGCCAATTTTTCTTTTTCTTTTTTTTTTTTTAAATTGGAGTTTCACTCTACCGCCCAGGCTGGAGTGCAGTGGCACGCTCACGGTCACCGCAGCCTCAACCTGATGGGCTCAGGAGACCCTTCCGCCTGTCTTCCAAGCAGCTAGAACCACAAGTACGCACAACCATACCTGGCTGATTTTTTTATTTATTGTAGAGCGGAATTCTCACCATGTCCCTCAAACTGGTCTCAAACCTATGAACTCAGGCAATTCTCTCGCTTCAGCCTCCCAAAGTGCTAGGATTACAGGCATGAGTCACCACACTTAGCAACCAATTTTTCTATTGCACTGTGTTTTTTCATGGTTGGTTGTTTTTGTTTTTGTTATTTTGTTTTTGAGTTGAGGTTCTCACTCTGTTGCCCAGGCTGGAGTATAGTAGTAAGATCACAGCTCACTGCAGCCTTGACCTCCTGGGCTCAGGTAATCCTCACACCTCCATCTCCCAAGTAGCTAGGACTACAGTCACGCACCACTATGCCTGGCTAATTTTTTTGGGTTTTTGTAGAAATGAGATCTCACTACATTGCTCAGGCTGATCTCAAACTCAAGCAGTCCTCCTGTCTCAGCTTTCCAAAGTGCTGGGATTATAGGCATGAGCCACCACACCAGTAGGTAGTTCTTTATAGTTAATTGCAAATATGTTTTCTGAATGGAGTCTCACTCCATCACCCAGACTGGAGTGCAGTGGCATGCTCACGGCCACCCCAGCATCAACCTGCTGAGCTCAGGCAAGTCGTTCCTTCTATTTCAGCCTTCCAAGTAGCTGGAACTACAGGCGTGTGCTACCATGCCCGGCTAGGTTTTTATTATTGTAGAGACAAGGTCTCGCTAAGTTGCCTGGGCTGGTCTCGAACCCATAGGCTTAGGCAATCCACTCGCCTCTGCCTCCCAAAGTGCTGGGATCACATGCTGAGCCACTGAGCCCGGCCCTTCACAGTGTCTTTTGAAGCAAAGATTTAAAATTGAAATACAGCCAACTCTCATTCTTTCCTTTATAATTTGGATGTTTTGTCTTGCTTAAGAACTCAGCCTCTGTCCCAAGGTCATCGAGATATTCTCCTGTATTTTCTACTGATTTTTTTTCACATTTAGGTCTTTCATTCACTTGTACTAATTAATGTTTATGTGTGTGTGATATGAAATAGGGATCCAACTTTATCTGTATTGCATGGGAATAGGTTGTTTCAGCATCATTTATTATTTTATAGTCCAGTCTTTACCCACTATATCATATATCATGTATGGACTGTTGTTTAAATTTATTTTTTTATGTATATATATTTTTTGAGTTGTAGTCTCACTCTGTTGCCCAGGTTGGAGTGCAGTGGCACACTCACGGCCACCGCAACCTCGACCTGCTGGATTCAGGTGATCCTTCTGCCTCAGCCTTCTAAGTAGCTGGAACTATAGGCATCCGCCACCACACCCAGCTAATTTATTTTTTTATTGTAGAGATGAGGTCTCACCAAGTTGCCTGGAGTGGTCTCGAACCCATGAACTCAGGCAATCCTCTCACCTTGGCCTCCCAAAGTGCTAAGATTATAGGCGTGAGCCACACATGGCCACACCAGTCTAGCAAGGTACTGGCCAACCATCATGGCTTTCTAGTTTCTGACTCCTCACCAGGAAATCTTTTTGGTAAAAATTAGTTTTATAAACTTAATGCCACCATGCAATGTAATAAGGATTTTTATTTCCCTGCCTTCAGACTAATCCTCAAACTTCCTACTCTCCCTAATGAAGATCATCTCTATTTAAAATCCTCTGAAGAGGATGTAACCTTGAAAGATGTTCCAAGCTGGGCATGGTGATTCATGCCTTCAATCCCAGCACTTTGGGAAGTTGAGATGGGAGGATTGCTTGAGCCCAGAAGTTCAAGACCAGCCTAGGCAACATAGTGAGAACTCTCTACTTCAATGTATAAAATTGAAGAAATGTTTTTAAATGTTTCAACTAGTCTTTCCGCCTCACATGCAAATTAGATCACACTGTTACTGAGTGCAGAGCCCATGTGCATTACCTGGAAAAGGAACAAATCTTTCTCATCAGTAGCCCATGTTGACAGAAAGATGCCATTCTGTGTAAATATTTTAAGATGGCTTATTCTAGCCATTATGAGTGACCATAAGCCTGGGAATACCCATCCTCAGGATGTCCTGAGAATGTGTGCCCACCATGGTTAAATGGTAGCTTGGTTATACACATTTTAGGAAAGCAGAAATTATAAAAACCATAAATCAGCACATGTGAGATTTTTATTGGTCTGATCTGAGAAGGAGGGACATTTCCACTTGGGGGACTTGAGGTTATAGATGAATTCAAAGATTTACTTACTGGTAATTTGTAGATCCTATCTAACAAATTTTGGAAATCAGTAGAGGAGATGTTTTGTTGAGATAAAGGGGCCGGAAAACCCCAAGTTTGTTAACATGTAGATGAAGTCCTATATGTGACAGACTTCAGAGAGGATAGATGAGTGTCTTACAAGGTTCCTGGAGACTGGGAGTTCCCAGAGATGACTTTGCAGGGCTATAAAATCCTTTGATTTCTTTCATTGTTATGTAATGTTTATGCCAGAGTCAAGTTAGAAAACAAACTTCAGTATATAGGGTTATAGGGTAATAAAATCACATCTGCTAAGTCCTTATCAATTGTGACTCTCCAAGCCTTTTAGTTAGGAACTTGGATAAGAGAAAAAAGGTTTGTGTGAAACCTCTTCACCCAATACCCCCTCTTGTGAGATAGAGTAAGGAACTGAACTTAAAATGGACTCTCTTTCACATCAGGGTGTTCTTGTCTCTATGTCTTCACCTTGTAACACCCCAATTTTTCCAGTAAAGAAAGAAAGAGACCAGGCACAGTGGCTCATGCTTGTAATCTCAGCACTTCGAGAGGCCAAAGTGGGAGGATTGCTTGAGCCCAGGAGTTCAAGACCAGCCTGGGCAACATAGCGAGACTTCATCTCTACAATAAATCAAAAAATTAGCCAGGCATATTGGTGTGTGCCTATAGTCCCAGCTATTCGGGAGGCTGAGATGGAAGGATCAGTTGAGCCCAGGAGATTGAGGCTGTAGTGAACCATGATTATGCCACTACACTCCAGCCTGGGCAACACAGTGAGACCCTGACAAAAGAAAGAAAGAAAGAGAGAGAGGGAGGGAGGGAAAGAGGGAGAGAGAGAGAGAGAGAGAGAGAAGAAAAAAAGAAAGAAAGAGAGAGAGAGAAAGAAAGAAAGAAGAAAGAGAGAGAGAGAGAGAGAGAAAGAAAGAAAGGAAGGAAGGAAGGAAGGAAGGAAGGAAGGAAGAAAGAAAGAAAGAAAGAAAGGAGGGCAGGAGGGAGGGAAATTATGTTCAGATGGTGCCTTGGTCTGTTTGTGCTACTATATCAATACCTGAGATGGGTGATTTATAGAGAACAGAAATTTATTTCCTTACAGTTCTGGAGTCTGGGAAGTTCAAGATCAAAGTGCCAGCAGGTTTAATGTCTGGTGAGGGCTGCTCTCAGCTTCTGAGATGGTATCTTGAAACCTGAGTCTTCCAGAGGAGAGGAATTGCTATGTCCTTCAAATGGCAGGATGTGAAAAGACAAGAAAGCAAGCTCATCTAACACTGTGTGAAGCCTCTTTTATAATCACCTCTTAAAGACCCCACCTCTTAATACTATCACATTGGCAACAACTGAATTTTGGGGGAGACATTCAAATTCAAATTAGTGATTTGTACAAGATCTGAGAGCCATAAACTCCTTTGCAATTCCTCACCAATCTGCAGTCTCTAATTTAGCTACCATTCTTGAGCTGTCAAAAGACAAAATTACAACAAATTTAGTTGTACACCTAGTTACTTTTATTTATAATTCTTGAATTGGGACAGCCTCTGTTCTACAAAACAGAGTAAAAACCCACTAGGCAATGGCAGGACAATTGGGTTTGTAAATTGGAAACAAGGAAACAGAACAATAAAAAAAACTGGTTGGTTACATCAAGAAACTTCAGGTTACCTTTTTATAAGGGTTATAGCAGAGAGGACTTTATTGTGCTGACAAGTAGACTGGAATCTCCTGTTTTCAGGGGGAAAAAATAGTCTGTTTGGGGATCTATCTGCCTCGTTAAAGTTTCAGTTTGATTATGTGGCATTTAGCACGAGTGACTGCATTTTAGTTTGGTCTGGTCCCTTGGAGCCTAGTGAAGGAGCTCTGTCCAAAACAATGACCTCCCACAATTTGTGTTTAACACAGCAATTCCTGCTGATGCAGCCTATTTACAGTAATTGGTCTCTGCTCGGCTTTCTTTTTTATTCTATTACACCCCTATTCACAATTTCTCTTTGCAACTGTTACCAAGCAATCAATGGGCTGGCTTCCCAATGTGCTTAGAAGCCAATACCATGACACTGGTTTTCGAGGAAAGAAAAGCTTTATTGCAAGTTGATTGGCCAGGAGACAGAAGAATGACAGAAGAATGTTCAAATTATTACTTGTAAGGTAAACGAAACCAGACCAGGCGAAACGGCAACAAAGGAGCCAAGAAAAATTTATTAGCGCCGTCCTGGGTGAGGTTCACCGGTCCATGTGGCTGTGGGCCGGAGAAGTCACACCCAGCAAAATGGGCAACGGGTTTATAAAGGGCACACTGAGAAAGCTGTGAGGGGGTCGGGGAGAGCAATCACTGGTTGGGACAGCTGTCATGTCTGCTGGCAATTGGCTGAACGGGGTTGCTAGAGTCACTGTAACAGGTACTGGCTGACTTTGTGGCTGGAGTCTCAGGTCCAGTTACTCATTTTTGCTGACTTACTCTCGCCCATTTTTCTCCTGGTCCGGGTTGGAGCCATCTTGTTGAGGCCCGCCCCGCCCTCCGGTACCTCTGGCCTTACATTACTGACCGCAGGTTCTTAGGTTCTCGTGTAATAGGGATTGACACGAGGCTACACAGATTCCTAGACAAGGCTTTACTGGGGGCTTGTAAAAGAGAGACTGCTCAGAAGGAAGAGTTCTCCAGCGGGCTCCCTGAAGGAGGCTGACCAGGGTCTTTCATTAGATAAGGGAAGGGGTGTAACATCAAAGGAAAGGTATATTGGCCTGTTTTGGGAGGGGTTTTAACTGCTCAAGTGTAGTGTAGATACACATTTCTTCATATGTTGCATGCACACACACAGAAAATGGCAGAAAAGCTTCACCTGGGACAGGGATTTTATTATTGTAATGAAGCAAAGGTTACCACTAGACACTCTCTGGTCCATGTGGGCATGCAGAAGAAGGGCAGCCAGGGAGTTATCGTCCCAAGCAAGATTTGCACTACTCTAATTTAGCTACCATTCTTGAGCAGTCAAAAGACAAAATAACAACAAATTTAATTCTACACTTAATTGCTTTTACTTATGATTCTTGAATTGGGAGAGCTTCCATTCTACAAAACAGAATAAACAGGAGATTCCAGTTTACTTGAGTAGGGACCCACTGTTCATCTTGATGAATTTTCAAGGTTGTGGTCTGTGGGATGACTCCAACTGGAGTGTTGTTGCAAAGTCTGGTGTTAAAATATGCGAGGGAGGCCAAGACCTATCTCTGCTGTCTCAAATATCTGTCTCCATGAGCTGAGTGCTAGGTTAAATTTTAAAACTGTAGGGAAATTGGGTGTGATCTGATTGGATCCTGGATCCTGCCATGCAGTGTCTGCTTCCTAATTCAGTCCCTGCTCCCTAGTCTGAGCACTCAGGTTCCACCATGGTTGTATGCTTGGTTCATCTGGGCATGCTCAGGTTACATGGCCTTTCAGCCTGGGAATCCATGGCAACTGTAAAAAACTTATGACTTTGTTACATAAAAGCTGAGCCAAGTTGATCTGGTGTGGTTACACAACTTCAATTAGAGGGAGACAATTAAAGTGGACTCACATAATATACCTAAGGGACACTGCAAGTCTTCCTCAATATTTTCCCAAGTCCTTAAAGCTGACTTAGAGTCTGTAGCCTAGACCTAATTCTCCACTCTTGCCAGCATGCTGATCTTTTACTTTGTAACCATACTAAGCAGGATGCTTTTATAGACTTCCTCCTTCTCCTAAAGGCACTAGCTGAACAAAGCTGTGAAGCTTCTCAGTCTAAACTTCACTGGGTACAAATAACTGTTAACTATTTAGGACATGAGATATCTCAGGGCATTCAGAAGCTCACCTCCAAATGTCTTGAGCCAATTTTGTTGATCTCTTCCCAAAATGAAAAACAATTACATAAATTTCTTGGGACAGCTGGGTTCCTAATTTTCCTGCCCTTGCTAAACGTCTATATGGCCTCCTCCCAAACACAACACCCACATCCATTTCCTGGCCCCCAGAGGCATTAACCTCCTTTGAAACCTTAAACTTAGCATTGACCACATCTCCTGCTCTTGGCTTACCAAATTTTGACCAACTATGAAAATTACTATGAAAATAATAAAATTGCCACAGGTGTTGTAGGACAAAACCTCTCAGACACATTCCATGTTCCTCATGTTGATGGGACCCTTTGGCAGCAGGCGTGCCCCCACACCTGCATGCACTGGCTGCAGCTGACACTCGTCGACAAAGCCAGCACTCCTGCATCAGGCTCCTCACAGCCCCTGTGCGGTGTCTACTCTCTTCCAAGCTCATGAGACACAGCACCTCTCTCCACAGTGCCGGACCATCTATGAACAGGCCCTATTAGCCAAACCCACCATCATCATGCACCATTGTGCCACTTTATTTTATTTTTTTTAAGTGAGAAAGCAGGATTTATTGAAAGAACAGAAAAACAGTAGGTGGGGACCCGAGGAGGTTGCCTCATTGTGCCACTTTAAATTCAGCTACTCTCCTAGCCCGCTCTTAAGATGGAGGCCCCACTCCATTCCACGTGACACCTTGCAGTTATAAAAAGGGTCTCAAGGCTGCACAAGAAGATGCTTGGGCACTCCTTAGACAACCCAGACTTATGCCTATTTTGTACTCTCCCATACATGAAATTTCCAGGGAAATATAATAATTGGCTATGCCATAGTTTCTCCACACAAAACCCTTGAGGCATCTGCTTACCCACTATAAGGTCAACCCAAGCTGCTGAGCTTATAGCTCTAACTAAACTTGCATATTAGCAAAAGGGAAAACTGCCACAATTTACACCGATTCCAGCTAGAATCTGCTGACTGTTGGAACAATCTGCAATTCCTGAGAATTGCAGTGCAGTGGCATGATCACAGCTTATGGCAGCCTCAACTTCTTGGGTTCAGGCAATCCTTCCATCTCAGTCTCCCAAGAAGCTGGGACTACAGGTGTGTGCCACCACACCTGGCTCATTTTAAAAAATTTTTTGTAGAAACAAGGTCTTGCTATGTTGCCCAGACTGATCTTGAACTCCTAGGCTCAAGCAATCCTTCTGCCTCAGCCTCCCGAAGTGGTGGGACTACAGGCATGAGCCATGGAGCCCAGCCCCAAGGATACTTAAATTCTGCTGGTGTTCCTATTGCCAATGGATGTATCATTGTTGCCCTGCTGGGTGTGGTAGTGCATGCCTGTAATCCCAGCTTCTTGGGAGTTTGAGGCAGAAGGATCGCCTGAGCCCAGGAGGTAGAGGCTACTGTGAGCTACGATTGTGCCACTACACTCCAGCCTGGGTGACCGAGTGAGACTCCTAACTCAAAAAATAAAAATAAAAAATAGTTTTTGCCCCATTACAGGCAATTCAGCTCCCTATAAAATGCTATTGCTCCTCGTTCAGCTCATACTGAGGAGAATGACACTGTCTCTCCAGAGAGTGACCAGGCTGCTAAATACACAGTCACAATTGGAACCCCCCCATCCTTTCTCCATGCAGTTTATCCCTGACTGATATTATTGATTACTATTATTCTTATGTGCCTTTATCCATGACTGATATTATTGATTATTATTATTCTTATGACTATTAGGCATATGCTTCACAACATGAAAAAGACAAACAGTTACAAAAAGGTGGCAAATAATGCTCAGCTAGATTATACATTGAGCAGAATAGACTCTCTGTGACCCTTTCATTTGACCTTTTGGCTTGCACTTATCATATGTGGAGATGGGAGATAGTTAATGAACTAAAATATAATTAGTTCTACCCTGGTATCCGCACAATTTCTGACCAGATTCCTTCCCAGTGCATGACTTGTAAATCTCACCATACCTCTGGAGGAAACCAGCATTCCCAGGGAGTCCTCCAAGGCCTACATTGTCTCTGGCAGCACTCCAAATGGATTTCATAGATTGACCTCCAGCTTTAGGGTATGTCCGCTGTTTAGTTGTTGTCTGTATGTTCAGTGGATGGACTGACTGCTATCTGACTAGATGTGCTCACATCACAACACTGATGAAGAAATTCATAACTGGCTGGGCGCCATGGTGCACACCTGTAATCCCAGAACATTAGGAGGCTGAGGCAGGAGGATCACTTGAGCCCAGGAGTTCAAAACCAGCCTGGGCAACATACCAAGACTTCGTTTCTACAAAAAATTTAAAAATCAGCTGGTGTGATGGTGCATGCCTGTAGTTCCAGCTGCCTGGAGGCTGAGGCAGAAGGATTGCCTGAACCCAGGAGTTGGAGGCTTCTGTCAGCTGTGATCATGCCACTGTACTCTAGCCTTGGTGACAGAATGAGACCCTAATTCAAAAATAAAGAAAGAAATTCATAATCAAGATTATTTCTGATTTTAACATTGTGTTAAGGATCAAATCAGACCAGGGGACTCATTTTACAGCAGAAATAAACCATTTGATTGCAAAAAACTTCAGGGTACTCATTAAAATTTCATACCCCACACCACACCTAATCCACAGCACAAGCAGAATGTAAAAAATCTGGACGTAAAAAAGACTTTGGGAAGAGTCTGCCAAAAAGTTGGGCTGAAATGACCAGAAGCATTACCTCTTGCCCTTATAAAAATTTAGGATAAACCGGGCTCGGTGACTCAGCCTGTAATTCCGCGACTTGGGAGGCTGAGGTGAGTGGATTGCCTGAGCCGGCAGGTTTGAGACCCGCCTGGACAACTTGGCAAGACTTTATCTCTACAATAAATCAAAAATTAGCCGGGCGTGGTGGCGCGCGCCTGTAGTTCCAGCTACTTGGAAGGCTGAGATGGAAGGATCGCTGGA
>NW_007255649.1:50368-55968 GCF_000164805.1 Carlito syrichta
AGAAACTAAGTAGTAATCTTGGAGTGCGTCATCAGCAAGTACAAAGGGCAGAGCCGCCATCAAACAACAAGTTTTGCCATCCTTTTCAACCGGGAGATTAGATGTACATCAGGGTTTTTAGAAAAAGCATGCACTGTCACCTTGTTGGGAAGGACCTTAGGAAATACACTCATGTGCTGCATAATGACATTTTGGTCAATGACAGACCCCATTTTCTTTCCTTCTTTTTTTTTCTTAAAGCAGATTTATTGAGAGGACAGAAAAGCTCCCACAGTGGGAGGAAAGGGGTTGCCCAACAGACCACATTTTCAATGGTGTTCCATAAGATTATAATACCATTTTTTTTTTTTGAGTTGGAGTCACACTCAGTCACCCAGACTGGAATGCAGTGGCACGCTCCTAGCCACCACAGCCTCGACCTGCTGGGCTCCGGCAATCTTTCTGCCTCAGCCTTCCAAGTAGCTGGAACTACAGGCACGCGCTACCACGCCCAGCTATTTTTTTGATTTATTGTAGAGATGAGGTCTCGCCAAGTTGCCCAGGTGGGTCTCGAACTAGCGGGCTTAGGCAATCCACTCACCTCAGCCTCCCAAAGCGTGGGATTACAGGCTGAGCCACCAAGCCTGGCTATAATACCATATTTTTACTGTACTTTTTCTGTATTTAGATACTCAAATACCACCATGTTACAATTGCCCACAGTATTCAGTACATGCTGTACAGGTTTGTAGCCCAGGAGCAATAGGTGATACCATATGGCCTAGGTGTGGAATAGGCTGTATCATCTACGTTTGTGTACATATAGTCTACAATGTTCATTCAACAACAAACCACCTAATGTGTTTCTCATAATGTATTCCTGTTGTTAATCAACACAAGACTACACTGCTAACCACCTACACTGCCATCAAATTAAAGAAAAGTCCTTCTGGATTCATGTGAATCATACCAAATTAGACTCAGATCAGCATTCCTAGGCCAATTGGAAGACCATCTGTATAAGTGACTTTAAAGTAAGGCTCTACCAGGCCAATTCCCAGGCCCCAGAACCAGAGAGAGCTATGAAGTAAACAGTGTTTCTCAAGATCATGGACCAAGAAACTTCACTTTCATCTATTTTCTCCCATTAGGTCTGCTTGTTCAAAAAAGGAAAAAACAATAGAACCCTCTCCCTTTTAACAAATACTTCCTTTTCTCTGGCCATTTGTTAAAAGGCTTACTGGAGATTGCTTGTCTTGGTCTATCCTATTCTCCTTCTGACCCTCCTCTATGGGCTTTCTTTTAAATTTTGTCCCATGGCCAGGCTTGGTGGCTCAGCCTATAATCCCAGCACTTTGGGAGGCCAAGGTGAGTGAATTGCCTAAACCCACGGGTTTGAGACCAGCCAGGGTCTCTACAATAAATACATTTTTAAAAAATTAACTGGGCATGGTAGCGTGCGCCTGTAGTTCCAGCTATTTGGAAGGCTGATGCAGAAAGATCGCCAGAGCCCAGCAGGTCGACGCTAGCGTGGCTGTGAGTGTGCCACTGTATTCCAGTCTGGGCAACAGAGTGAGACTCCAACTCAAAAAAATTTTTTTGTCTCACCGTTATTAATCTTCACTGTTTTCTCAACAGGTCAAGGACAGAACCGACACCCTCTTACACCAATTCTCCAAACCCTGGCCACTTTAAAGACTCAGTCTGATTGCTGGTTATGGTAACATCTAGAGCATGCAAAAGAACCTGAACTAGTTTTTATTTCTGTCAATACCAGCACTTGGTGGATCAGCTACAGAAAATAAGTGTATGCCTGGGTATGGCAGCCACAATCGAGAAAACAACATCATTCTACTTCTCCCTTTGGTGAATTGATTGAATGTGAAAAAAACTCTGTGAAAGCTCAAGGACTGTCCTTCGCTCAGGTAAAGATATTAGAAGGAAATTCTTCCCTTTGTATTAAAAATAGGCATGGAGCCGAATGATTTATAGGTGAATACCAAGGCGGTATTGCAATGAAAACCTGCGATTTGATTCCATGGGTAGCATCCTCAAGCCTCCCGTGAAGGTTATAGAGGGTTCTGACTCTTACGATACAGACATCTGCCATATCATCAGATATTGCCAATGGCGCACAAGCCACCCTGGTGTGACCTGGGTAACTCATCTACTCTCCTCACTAGGCTGTCAAACATCAAACGCTAAATGTGAGTAGACCAAATATTGGACTAACTCATTCAGGTGACAAAACTAAGCCATATATATATATACCAAGGCCAAACTGCTGGCCTCCTATAGCAGATATTTTGTAACCTTCTCTTCTGCAGACTGACAAAGACACATGGAAGACAGATATGTGCTGATACCATCATGATAAATGACAAGACACACCAGCCCCCAAACTGGTGGGTCATAAGTTCCACTCTGACCTTATCGGTGAACAACACAGTCTTTTTATATTGGGTGGCAACAAGGTATATAGAATGTTCTCACCTAAACAGTCAGGTCAATGTGGCCTCGGATACCTGACACCTTCTATCATGGAGTATTCCATCTTAAATGCCAGCAACATTATGAACACAATCTCCTTTGTTTATAAAGTAATACTACATAAATGGACTAGATACAACAGTATGGAAACTCCATTTGTGTATTACAATTCTAAGTTCAGTGTTGAGATTCTTTTTCCCAAACTTTGGAACTTATGAGATAGAAAGGGCAGTTCTGAATATTCCCACAGTACAATATTACTCTGCAAGAATTGGGAGCACTCCAGTCAAAGTTAACTGTTTATCTTCTGTTGTATTCTAAAATTATTGTGTCCTGGACACACCGACAGCCCCAAAAGGAGAAGCTTGAGTGATCATGAATAATGCTGCTTCTATGTAAATCCCTTGGAGCAAATAGTGTCTAAGCTGCTCTGTTAAAAAACAAGGCGGCTCAGCCTGTAATCCCGTGCTTTGGGAGGCCGAGATGAGTGAATTGCCTGAGTCCACGGGTTCAAGACCCGCCTGGGCAACTTGGTGAGACTTCATCTCTACAATAAATCAAAAAAATTAGCCAGGCATAGTAGCACACACCTGTAGTTCCAGCTACTTGGAAGGCTGAGGTGGAAGGATCTCCGGAGCCCAGCATGTCGAGGCTGCGGTGGCCGGGAGTGTGCCACTGTACTCCAGTCTGGGCGACAGAGTGAGACTTCAACTCAAAAAAAAAAAAAAAACAAGGCAAACACTCTCCATCAGATAAAAGAGGCTCATCCATCCTATGTACAGACATTGTCCAGAAGTGAGACACTGGTTTAACAGGATATGGGGAAATTGTTTAGATCTGTTCTTTCCTGTTCACTCATTCTTACTCTAATCGATGTTTTTCTCTCCCTTTGCAGATTTCTTGCCCCTAACCTGGTTTTTTTCTCCATACTCATCAACTCAGCCTTTAACATATGAAGCTGCTAGGGAAATCTCCAACAGGGGAAATGAAGGCTTTACGGACAAAGGTTTTACTTCCCCAAAATTTACTGCCTAGAACGCCAACCCCTTTGTCTTATCATTTTTCCACAAATGTATCATTTCTTTGTCTAAGATGTATAAAATCTTTCTGCTCTGGGACTTCCGTCTCTTGTGAAGGTCCCTATGTTCACTAAACATGAAATAAAGCCTGTATGCTTTCCCCTTCTTAATCTTCCTTGTGTCAGCTTAATTCTTAGACCCAGCTGAAGACCAAAAAGCATAGAGAAGAGGTTTTTCTACCCAACAATAGCAAGGCAGACAGCATTTGACTCCATTTATTCAGGTCATTTCTTTTCTTTTCTTTTTTTTGAGTCAGAGTATCACTCTGTCGCCTAGGCTGGAGTGCAGTGGGATGCTGCTTATGGCCACCGCAGTCTCGACCTACTGGGCTCAAGTGATCCTTCTGCCTCAGCCTTCCAAGTAGCTGGAACTACAGGCACGCGCCACTACACCTGGTTAATTTTTTGATTTATTGTAGAGATGAGATCTCACCAAGTTGCCCAGACTGGTCTTGAACCCCTGAACTCAGGCAATCCTCTCACCTCAGCCTCCCAAAGTGCTGGGAATACAGGCTTGAACCACCACGCCCAGCCTTAATGGCTTTCAAAAGGTTTTTATGATTTTCTTATAAAGGTAATACATGTTTTAGCTCTGATTTATTCCACAGTGATATATATATAAAGTTGCAAATGATGTCTGTTGTATCTTAAATATTGAAGGATGTACCTTATTGAGAATATTATAAACTTGTGTCGATGAAATTGTACTGCTCAAAACCCACTTTAGAACTGTTCTTCATTTAAAATGGGTGGTGAGTTGCTTTGAATATCCTCAGCTATAGGAAATCTTTATTCTTTGACCACCTACATTACACTTGAGGTGAGTCCACTGGACCAGAGACCTTGATTCCCAGGTCACCTTTCCTGTCCCTGAAGTATACCTTTTAGGAGCTCTCCAGGAGGATCTGTTGGGGTTAAGCTTACTTGTTGTTTCTCTGAAATGTCTATCTTTATTTTGCCCTCATTTTTAAGAGATATTGCTGGGTAGACAATTCCAGATCGACAATTTCTTGCAGCATTTTAAAGATAATATTCCACTATCTTCTCTATTACTGTGATGCTTTTGAGAACTTCAGTTTGCTTCCCCTTTCCTGGCATACTTTATTTCTCGCCCCCTCAATGTCTTCTCTCTGTCTTTAGTATTCTGAGATTTCACTACCATGTGTCTCAGTGGAAATTATTTTTTCAGTCCTGCTTGAGATTTTTTATATATTATGGGTTAAATTATGTCTCCTTAAATATTCATTGAAGTCCTAGCCCCCAGTACCTCAGAATGTGACCTTATTTGTAAATAGGGTTGCTGCAGATGTAATTAGTCAAGATGCAGCCATACTGGAATGGGGTTGGTTATAATCCAAAATGACTAGTGTTTTTCCAAGGGTAGGAGAAGAGTCACCCAGAAGGAGAAGGAGGGTGATGTGAAGACACATAGGGAGAATTCCACCCAATGACAGAGGCAGAGTTGGAGTGATAGGTCTTATATTAATTATGGCTTGTATTTCCAGTATTTTATCATGCTTTGACATCTTGAGGTCTGCTGATCCAGGAGAGACCGCCCCTCCCTGAGCCAGCTAATTCCTAGAGATAACAAGTGATTTTCTTGCGGTGTGCCTTTGCTGCACAAACCAACAAATTCATACCCTCAACATACAGGATCTTGCTGTCTGGAACTATATCTCTTTCCCTATATCACTCCATGGACAGGTACCAGATAAATAAGAACAATTCCTGTAACCCAGAGTCCACCAAAATCATTTTTAAAAGAAGAGTGACTCTGTGGTCATCGGTATGGCAGCTCATACCTGTAATCCTGGCACTCTGGGAGGTTAAAGCAGGAGGATAGATTGAGCCCAGGAGTTTGAGATCAGCTTGGACAACACAGCTGTCTTTAAAAACAAAAAGAGGCCGGACTCGGTGGCTCAGCCTGTAATCCCACGCTTTGGGAGGCCGAGGTGAGTGAATTGCCTGAGTCCACAGGTTTGAGACCTGCCTGGGCAACTTGGCGAGACCTCATCTCTACAATAAATCAAAAAAATCAACCGGGCATGGTAGC
>NW_007255649.1:55988-70351 GCF_000164805.1 Carlito syrichta
CTGGGTGACTGAGTGAGACTCCAACTCAAAAAAAAAAAGAAAGAAAGAAAAAAAAGTGACTCTGAGAAATTTGAGACAATTGTGATCAGGCAAGTTAAAGGATGCACATGACCAATGTACACATATACACTCTTATACACACACACACACACACACACACACACACACACACACATACTCTCTCACATATGCACACAGATACAAATACACACACATACACTCTTACATGCACACTTTCACATATATGCACAAAGATACTATGTATACTATTACACATACATTCTCACACATGTTCACATACACATACCCACCCTCACAATTCACACATACATACATATACACAGATACACACATGCACACATATACACAAATACACATAAATCTATACTTTCATAAACATACTAACATACACACTCACACACACTCCTACACATACATACACAAACACACAATAGTCTTCAGACTTCAAGTGCTTATTTCTCAGTGCTGTGCTTTATAGCCAGGCATCTGCCCAGGACTGGGGCTGGGCTCCTCTTCCTCAGAGGACAGAATGTTTCTTCAGCCTGGGTGCTGCCAGCAGTGCCCCTAGCCTAAAATCCCCCTGACTCCTGATTGGCCCATCTCCTGCCACCCCCAGGCCCTCCACCTCACCAGGTTTCTCCAGTCCTCCAGATGGTGCAGGGATCACTCTCCCAGCTCTGATCTATCTAGACCCATGCTCTCCTGTGTCCCAGAAGATAGGATTTCAAGGGGTCCAACTTCCATTTCTTCTGTTTCTCTGTATTTCCTAGTTTTGCTACAATGATCATCTATTCTTAAAATGTGTTTTTTTTTCAGAGACGAGGTCTCACTATGCAGCCCAGTCTGGCCTCAAACTTCTGTGCTCAAGTGATCTTCCCACTTCAGTCTTCCAAGTACCTAGGGCTACAAGTGCATGCCACCACGCCCAGCTACTATTATTAATTTTAAAAATTAATCTAAGCAGTAAGAAATACTGTACAGCTGTCCTCTGGAAGGCCTACTTATAAAGTTGGCCTTTGGCTGGTGATTGGAATCTCAGATTTTGGGAGCACTCCCATTAGCTGATAGGAGAGGCCCACAGTGTCCAACCTGTTTGTGCTAACAAATGGTTTATGCTGAACACCTGATTTCCTTCTGAGAGTTGGAAATTTTGGCACATGCCAGGCAAGAAGTGCCTACATGAGCTGTCCCCAGTAAAAACCTGAGGCACTTAGGCTCTAATGAATGTCCCTAGTCAGCAACATTCTGCACGTGACATGCCAACTCAGTTCTGGGGAATTTAAGCATATCCTGTGTGACTTTGCAGGGAGAGGACTCTGGAAGCTTGTGCCTGGTTCCCCCTGGACGTTGCTCCCTGTACCTTTTCCTGTTGCTGATTTTATTTTCTTTTACTGTAATAAATCATAGCCATGAGTATGACTATGTCAGGACAACTCAACAAGGCAGAGTCCAGTCCCATGAGTCCTCCTAGTGTATTACGGGACTTGTGGGTGGTCTCGGAGTCTCCTGACACAGAAACTGAAAATAGTCCCTGTTTCTGGGCACATTCCATCAAAGCCTAGGAGCATCCTTTGCTCATCCTATTGCAGCCCAGGGAGACTAGAGTGGCTCCTACCTGGTACCTACTTCAAGGTATGGACCAAGTGCTGTCATGAAGGGTGTTTGAGATTCCCAGGTGGAATGGAGGACAGAAGAGTGGGGAGAGGTGTCCCTGGGACCTCATGTTAGGTGTGACACATACAAAGGGACAGACTGATGCATGTGTCTATGGGAAGTCAATTCTAATGAGCAATCAAATACCAACATATTAAGCCCCTGTATCAAATATATATCAACTTAGTCCCCGCCCCATCCCGGGCAGTTCCTCCTCTCTCTCTCTCTTCCCTCCTTCCCCTCCCAGGGTTGTGGTGATGGTGGAGGCAGGGAGGGGGATGGTGGGGTCCTGATATTAAAAAGAAAAGAAGACTTGATTAAGCATTAGACAGTTATTCAAACTACAAGCAGATAAACTTTGTGGCAATATGGAAAAGGTGAACACAAAATAGTGATTAATACAAGTACAAAGAAAGAGGCCGACATCTAACCAGGCACAGTGCTTGGCGGTCACAGCCCTGTGAATGCCGCCCTGCGTCCGCCAGAACTGCGTCCCTGACAGTCGTCCTTGCTGTCCTCGTCCCCTTCCATGGGTCTGGAGCTCTACCTGGACCTTCTGTCTCAGCCCTGCCACGCCGTCTACATCTTCGCCAAGAACGGCATCCCCTTCGAGCTGCGCCCCGTGGACCTGGTCAAAGGTGGGCCCGGCGCGTCTCCGTGTGTGTCCGCGGGCCGCGTGAGACCCCAGGCCCCACGCGGCTGCTCCCACGCGCCCCGCCTCCGCCACGCAGCCCCAATCTCTTCCCCCTGCTGCGCCCACCGAAGAGAGCCCTGGACGGCGCGGCCTGGAGGGGTCATGGCCTTCTCTGAACCCCAGTCTTAGGACCTTCTGCTCTGGGGGTGGAGAAAATCCTTCCCTGGGTTGTCCGAGTTTCTGGTAGAAAGCCCGCATCAAAGTCCACACAGCTCCGAAGACCTTGGGGAGGGGCATGCTGCTGTGAGCACTGAGTGGGGGAGGAACTGAGCCACCACACCGCCCCACCCCAGAGACCTGGCTTCACCCCCCAGGCCGCTCGACGCCCGCCATCCGGCCTCTGACCCTGCTCTTCCCCAGCCCAGCCCGGAGGGTGGGACTCCGGCAGGGGAGGGAGAGGAAGGTGCAGCTCTTGCTTGTACACCTTTGCTGACTTCCTTCTCAGGGCAGCATGTGAGCAAGGACTTCTCCCAGGTGAACAGCCTGCAGAAGGTGCCTGTCCTTAAGGAGGGTGACTTCATCCTGACTGAAAGGTGCCCTTCTCCCCTCACCTCGCAACCCTGGGCCCACCTGGCCCAGCTTTCCCCACTCTGGGTCCTCCCATACCCTGGGGAGTGGTGGGGGAGGCCAGCAGGGTGGGGGAGCAGACCAGGGGGAATCCAGGATGAGCAGGACTGACCCAGGGTGTCCCTAACCTCTTGTCTTCAGCCTCCTTTTCTGAGCCTCAGGGCCTCCCCACCCTCAGACTGAGGGTACAGGAAGAGAGGACAAGGGGTGTTTGTCCAGTGTTGGGCAGAGTAGGTTCCACAAATGGAAAGTGGAAAGGGTCTCTTCTGACTTCTCAGAGTAGCCCCTCCCGGGTCTGCCCCTGCTAGTCCTGAAGGCTAGTGCCAGAGCCTGAGGGCTTAGCTCCCAGTGAGGTCCAGCACTGGTAGGAAGAGGACAAGAAGCCAGGCAGCTGCAGAAGTGATGACTGGGAGCCCATCAGAGGACACCCAGGGACAGGTCTCCCTCCTGATCCCATCACATGGACACGAGAGGGACTCCACTGAGCATCCACTGTGTCCAGCAAGGTTCCAGCAGCTCAAGGAGGCTTTTCTGAACTGTGCAGCCTCAGACAAGTCACTTAGTTATTCCAGGCTTTAGTTTCCTCTTGTGTTAAAGAGATAACAAGAATCTCTACCTCATGAGATAGATGGCTGCTGGGATATCACAGAGATGAGGCTCTTGAAAGGCAAAGCAGATCTGTCCAAAACTCAGTGCCCAAGACATGAGAGAAGGGAGGAGACCCTGAGGGTGTAGTCAAGAGAGAGGGAGGAGGCAGTGCTAGGAAGAGGAGGAGGAGAGGAGAGGAGAGACTGGAGGGGAGTCTATCAAACTTGGAGAAGCCTCAGGGCCCCAAGGGGGGATGGGAGCAACTGGGGTTAAAGGCCTGGCCCCGGTCCTTACAACCACTGTCCTCTTCGCCCCCATCCCCAGCGCGGCCATTCTGATCTACCTGAGCTGTAAGTACCCGACGGCGGACCACTGGTACCCCTCTGACCTACAGACCCGTGCACGCATCCATGAATACCTGGGCTGGCATGCCGACTGTATCCGTGGCACCTTTGGTGTGCCCCTGTGGACCCAGGTGAGGAGGGCCATCTGGAGAGTGGTTAGTCAGAGGGCTGGGAGCAGGCAGGGCCACAATCTGAGCCCACCCTCTGCTCCCCTCAGGTGTTGGCACCGCTCATGGGTGCCCAGGTGCCTGAGGAGAAGGTGGCACGCAACAGGGCTGCCATGGACCAGGCACTGCAGTGGCTGGAGGACAAGTTCCTGGGGGACAAGGCCTTCCTTGCTGGCCAGCAGGTGACGCTGGCTGATCTCATGGCGCTGGAGGAGCTGATGCAGGTGTGAGCTCGGCATGGACAGTGTCCCTCCTAGGGCCATCCCCATGAGTCCTACAGAAACACTGAAGCCTGGAGAAAGCCCAGGTTTTAGCCAGGATCACAGAGCATGTCTCTGGAGCTGGGGCCAGAACTCTGACTTTCTGCCACCCACCTGGGTGTGGGGTCTCATCCCACCTGGGCCTCATGTGGGGGCAAGGGAAGGGACCATGGCCCTGATACCTTTGTCTGTGCTCCTAGCATTGGGGCCTTAGTATCCCCACAACTTTCCCATCCTTGTCCCTGCAGCCCGTGGCTCTTGGCTATGCCCTGTTTGAGGGACGACCACAACTGGCAGCATGGCGTGGGCGAGTGGAGGCTTTCCTGGGTGCCGAGCTGTGCCAGGAGGCCCATGGTCCCATCTTGAGCATCCTGGAACAAGCAGCCAAAAAATTACTCCCAGTGCCACCTCCAGCAGCCCATGCAACTATGCTACGTCGTATTGCTAGGATCCCCTGAGGTATCTGGGATGGGGGCCCAGAGATGAGCAATAAAGATTCATTCTGCTTCTTACTTTCCCTTTACGTCTTTTCAGTCTTTTCCCAGTCTGACTTCTGACTATGCACAGGTGGGGCTTCTCAGGTGCAGCATACAGAGCCAATAGGAGACTAAAATCCACAACATATAAAGAGCTCCTAAAAATCAATAACATGAGAAAAAACAGACGAGTTAAAATTTGGCAAATGTCATCAATGTTTTATTTTTATCAGTTTATTTATTTGAGTTGGAGTCTCACTCTCTCTCCCAGGCTGAAGTCCAGTGGCATGATCATGGTTACCATAGCTTCGACCTTCTGAACTGTGCTCTGGACTCAGGCCATTCCCTCTTAGCCTTCCAAGTAGCTAGAACTACAGGTGCACACCATCATGCCCAACTAATTTTTTTATTTACTGTAGGTACAAAGTCTTACCAAGTTGCGCAGGCTGGTCTCAAACCCCTTGGCTCAGGTAGTCCTCTTGCCTCTGCCTCTCAAAGTGCTGGGATTACAGGTGTGAGCCACTATACCTCACCAGTGTTTTAAATATAATATTCTGAACACTTTGAATAAGAAACCAAGAGTTTCTGGTTTTGCTACCTTGTCGTATTATATGTATGGAGTATGTGCCAGTAACATTCATTATGGTTAACCAAAGTAACCACACAGATAGCAAGTCAATATAGCATCACCAGGGCAATGAAATATCAAGTGACCAGTTAGAATTGCAAACTCTAAGAGGATGTAGGACAGTAACAGTCTATGAAGTCTAGGAAACTTAAAAGATTTTTTTTTGGCAAATTAGTTCAATTTTATTTTATTTTATTTTATTTATTTATTTATTTTTTTGTGAGTCAGAGTCTCACTGTCACCCAGACTGGAGTGCAGTGGCACGCTTCTGGCCACCACAGACTCGACCTGCTGGGCTCCGGTGATCCTTCTGCCTCAGCCTTCCAAGTAACTGGAACTACAGGCGTGTGCTACCACGCCCAGCTAATTTTTTGATTTATTGTAGAAACGAGGTCTCACCAAGTTGCCCCGGCGGGTCTCGAAACCGTAGTTTCAGGCAATCTACTCGCCTCGGCCTCCCAAAGTGCTGGGATTACAGACTGAGCCACCAACCCCGGCCTAGTTCAATTTTAATAAAATGTTTCCCAAGCATTGTTTTGACCAGATACCTAGGTTTAACTTATGAACATTGACAGTGTCCTTTATATAACCACATTTAAAGTTGTTAAGGACTTAACCATTTTCTAATATTGGCCTATTTCTACATTGCTTTTCACATATGTGCCCATTAACAAGTGGAATGTCAACTATCATAATACTACAAGAAAAAGATTGGCAGTAGCGGGAAACTTCAAGGGGCGGGCGCGGGGAGGTGAGTTTGGCAGTAGTGGGAATCTTCCTGGGGAAGGGGGGGACATACCTCATCAATAAGGGTACCTATATAATGAATATTTGTATACCTAACCCTAAATTGTTCCCCACATTTTTAAGATAAAAAATTGAAAAGTTATAAAAATTTAAAAGTTACAAAAAGTTTAAAAAGTTAACAAAACAAATGGAATGTCTGTTACATTCAGTGATTTGTGAGTGTTTCTGGAAAACTAGTATGTGTGAGGACCAATTTCCATGCTGGCGTTGCATGCATCCAAATATTAATAATGCACAGAATTACAGCAACAAGAGAGCAAATTCAAACACGAGCATGTCCCATTCCCCTTTGTATTGCTTAGTACTTTTAAAAACAAAAACAAGAATCTTGAATTCAACATTCAACTGCCAAAGAAAGAATAACAGCAGGGCTCATACTTAGAGCTCAGATGAAACTGTAGGCACTAGCTGGTGCAAAACAAGTAGATCTTGTTTTATATATATATATATATATATATATATATATATATATATATATATAACCTTATCTAAAACTTTTCAACCAGGGCCATCCAAACAAATTCCACACCAACATGATTTATGCTAAAATATACACAAGGAATAGCAGTGTGTTCTTTGGGAATTTAAGTAAGAACTCAAGACTATCCAAATTTGAATACAGGTCTGTAGGAAGTGAGACGCTTGTACTAAGCAACTGTGCTACATTTCTGCTGCAGTTAGAGATTATACCTAGGCTATCCTTGGTTTCCTCCAGCAAAATGTATAGGGTATAAACAGGAAAGCATGCCAGTTAGTTAGGGGCTTAATAATGCATGATTTTTATTCTCTCTCTCTATATTTATTCTCTTGCTCAGACACACACACACACACACGTGTGTGTGTGTGTGTGTGTGTAGTTTAGTTATTTTTTTTTTGAGTTGGAGTCTCACTCTGTCGCCCAGACTGGAGTACAGTGGCTGCTCCCGGTCACCGCAGCCTCGACCTGCTGGGCTCCGGCGATCCTTCCGCCTCAGCCTTCCAAGTAGCTGGAACTACAGGTGCACACTACCACACCCGGCTGATTTTTTGATTTATTGTAGAGATGAGGTCTCGCCAAGTTGCCCAGGCGGATCTCGAACCCGCGGGCTCAGGCAATCCACTCACCTCAGCCTCCCAAAGCGCGGGATTACAGGCTGAGCCACCGAGCCCAGCTTAGTTTAGTTTCGTGTGTGTGTGTATGTGTATATATATATATAAAAGAAAATGTGCAAAAACCAAATAGGAATTTTGAGATTTTTTTTCATTTGAAGGTAATCTTAATGCTACTAAATTCACAAATATGCTAATTTAAATACCTAATCTTATTTATCTAAAACACACATTGCAAACACACAAATATCTATTCTTTCCACATATCAGCATCCATTCACATCATGGTTTGGAAATGAGAATAGATTCCCCTTAAACTTCAAGTCAGCAGGTGTTTCTTTACAGTTAACTTTAGCAAAATACGTACAAAATAGTAACAACAATGTTCTTCTTTACTTGATAACTCACAAGGAAAGACCTTCAAAACTGCATTTTGTTAAAATTTCTGTACTAAAATGTAGAAAAACTGAACTTCAGAAATATTGAAAAGTTAAAAATTCCTTAATTTTTTACTTCTGGTACCACTACCACAATTCACAGGGCAATATACCTGATGCAATGAAAAGAAAAAGAAAAAGATAAAGCTACAACAGATAAAAGACCTCAGAAATGTACATCTAGTTGACACTACATTGCATTAATCAACAGATGCACTTTTTGCAAACTGTGGCTATGACCGTCCTGAATGAGAACGGTTTCCTATTTAAGCTGCAGTAACTTTTCTGACTACGGATCATTGTTCCTGCTATGGCAGATTTTTACAGTTCCTCCAATGTATTTGGGACATCTGTCTCAAAGTAACCTGCAGCTTTCCTGACAACTCCTCGTTCTCTCTCCTGCTAAGAACTGTAGCCCTTTTCTTCTGTTTTTAGAACCTTCAGTTACCATACCCACCACTTCCACCATCACTCAACATATGAAGATTAGAAAGGAACTTTCTCAACCTGATGAAGAGCAGCTATGAAAAACCTGCAGCTAACATTATACTTAATGGTGAAAGATTGAATGCTTCACCCCTAAGGTCAGGAATAGGGCAAGAACGTTACTCTCACTACTTCTGCTTAATATTGTGCTGAAGGTTCTAGCCAGGGCAATTAGGCAAGAAAAATAAATAAGAGGCATCCAGATCAGAAAGGAAGGACATCTGCCCACTGGGAGCCCAGAATCCATCCATTCAAAGATGACATTATATTGAAAATAAGAAATCCTAAGGAATTTACTAAAAAACTATTAGAGCTAATAAATTCAGCAATGCTGCAATACGCAAAAATCAATACTATACATTTGCAATGAAGAATCAAAAAAATGAAATGAAGATAACATTTCAATTTACAATAGCATCAAAAAAGAAGAAAATACAGGCTGGGCACAGTGGCTCATGCCTGTAATCCTAGCACTCTGGAAGGCCAAGGCAGGAGGATTGCTTAAGCCCAAGAGTTCAAGACTAGGTATCATAGTAAGACCTCATTTCTACAAAAAAATTTTTTTTTAATTACCAGGGCATAGTGGTATGTACCTGTAGTCCTAGCTACTCAGGAAACTGAGGCCAAGATTGCCTGAGCCCAGGAGGTTGAGGCTGCGGTGAGTCGTGATTGTGCCTCTGGGCTTTGGCCTGGGTGACAGAGTGAGACACTGAGTCACAAACAAAAAAAGAGCAACACTTGAACACTGAAGCCTATGATGTGCTGCTGAAGGAAATTAAAGAAGCAATCTAACCCCGAAAAACATGTAGGTTACACAGAATGATTCCCATTTCTTCAGTAAACATCCATCCTTGTGTTCAATGGGGGTCTTTGGGGCAAATTTGGCAACATAGACATGCAACCAAATCTGAACTCCAGAAAAGGCCAAGGGAGGCTGGATCAGTCATTGGAAACATTCGACAACCCATGGAAGAAATTCTAATTTTTTATTTTTGAGATGGGATCTCACTCTGTCACGCAGGCTGGAATGCAGTAGTGCAATCCCAACTCACTGCAGCCTCGATTTCCTAGGCTCAAGCAATCCTTCCACCTCAGTCTCTCAAGTAGCTGGGATTACAGGAGTGCACCACCACACCTGGATAATTTTTTTTTTATAGAGATGGGGTCTCACTATGTTGTCCAGGCAAATCTTGAACTCCTGACTCAAGCAATCCTCCTACCTTGGCCTCCCAAAGTGTTGAGATTATAGGTGTGAGACACTGTGCCCAGCCAGAATAAAATTTTTTTTTTTTTTGAGTTGGAGTCTTACTCTGTCGCCCAGACTGGAGTGCAGTGGCCGCTCCCAGCCACCGCAGCCTCGACCTGCTGGGCTCCGGCGATCCTTCCACCTCAGCCTTCCAAGTAGCCGGAATCACAGGCATGCGCTCCCACGCCCAGCTGATTTTTTGATTTATTGTAGAGATGAGGTCTTGCTGCCCAGGGGGGTCTCGAACCCGTGGGCTCAGGCAATCTACTCACCTCAGCCTCCCAAAGGCGCGGGATTATAGGCTGAGCCACCGAGCCTGGCTCAGAAAAAATTTTAAAAATAGAATCTCAAGGTCTGATGAAGTTGGAGCATCCTTTCTCCAGGTGTTTCTGTTGGAAATTGTTGAATGATTGAGCAAAACAAAAGATGAAGTATAGGGGGTTACTAGGCAGCACGGAATAAGTAATAAATATAAAGAGAGGAGGAAAGTGCATACAAGGGAGCGTATGCTATTGGGTTTCTGTTGAATTGTGCATTGGAGACCAACAGCAGTTCAAGTCAAAGAGCTTGTCTTGGAGGACTGTGATAGGCTCTGCAGCTACAAACATCATGGAGGACATCTGCCCACTAGGAGCCCGGAACCCAGAGGGACAGACTAGACCATGTCCTCTCCCTTATGGAGCTGATAAGACTATCTGATAACAATCATGGTGATAATGCAATTTTGCACTTCCCTTGTTTGATCCTCACAACAACCCTGAGGAGTAGTAACTGTATCCCCACTTTGTAGATAAAGAACCAAGTTCTGGGAGAGGAAAAGAGCCTCAGAGTAGCACATCAATGAGAGGCAGAACCAGAATTAGGACCTAGATCTTGTCTTTTCCTTTCCAAAACTTGAGAAGCAACCAAAACTAGACAATGTTCATGACGTAGAGGAAGCTGTAGTGGACAAAATAAACAAAAGCACTGCCGTAAGTGCTTACATTCTTGTGGGTAAAGACAGACAATAAGCAAACCAGAGAAATAAAAATTAGAAGGTTTTGCAAATGTCTTTGGATGAGGTATAGTGATGTCAGTATTTTACTTACTTTTTTTTTTTGAGTAGACTCTCTATCACCGAGGTTGAAGTGCAATGGCATGCGGCCACTGCAGCTTCAACCTGCTGGGCTCAGGTGATCCTTCTGCCTCAGTCTTCCAAGTAGTTGAAACCACAGGCACGTGCCACCATGCCCGGCTAATTTTTCTTGATCTATTGGAGAGACGAGGTCTCGCCAAGTTGCTCACTCTGGTCTCAAATCCCTGGGCTCAGGCAATCTTCTCGTCTCCGCCTCCCAAAGTGCTGAGATTACAGGCATGAGCCACCATGTCTGGCTCAGTATCTTACTTTCAAAAAACATTAACAAGTGTTGAAATGGGAGTTGTGTATATTAGCATTGTTGTACTAGTCCTTCCATTTTTTGTGTTCTAAACATTTTTATGATTAAAAAATTAGGGGGGAAATTAGAGAAGAGCTAAGTAAATGAAAAGGCATCCCATGTTCATGTACTAGAAAATTTAATATTGTTAAGATGGCAAATTCAACACAATTCTCGTCAATTTCTTTGCAGAAATTGACAAATTGACCCTAAAATTCTTATGGAAATTAAAGGGACTCAGAATGTCCAAAACAATTTTGAAAAAGAAAAAGTTGTAGAACTCATACTTTCTGATTTCAAAACTTAATACAAAGCTACTATAATCAAAACATCAAAAATCAAACCACAATGAGATATCACTTCACAAACTATAAGATGGACATGATTTTTAAAAGACCAATAATAAAAAGTATTGGTGAGGATATGAAGAAATTGGAATGCTCATGTGCTGCTGATTGGATTGTAAAATGTAAAGCCACTTTGGGAAACAGGTTGCAATTTGTCAAAAAGTGAAACATAGAGTCATCATATTACTCAGAAATTTTACTCTTAGGTATATACCCAAGACAACTGAGATATCTGTTCACACAAAAATTTGCACTTGAATATTCATCACAACAATATTTCACAATACACAAAAAGTGAAAACAATGCAACAGTCCATCAACTGGTGAATGGATAAGTAAAAGTGGTATAACCATTGAATGGAATTTCATTTAGCCATAAGAAGAAATACAGTACTGTTACCTGCCATAACATAGATGCATCTTGAAAGTGGCTAAGTGAAAGAAGCCAGTCACAAAAGACCACATATTGTATGATTCCATTTAAATGAAATGTCTGGAAGAGGCAAATACTTCCTGTCCTACAGGAAGAAAGTAAATGAGTGGTTACCAGGGGATAGAGGAAGAGGGGGAATGGGGAGTGACTGCTTAATGGGTACAGTTTCTTTTCAGGGTGATAAAAGTGTTCTGGAATTAAATAATTGTGATGGTGGCACAACTTTGTGACTATACTAAAAACTGATTAATTATATACTTTAAAAGAGTGAACATTATGGTATGTGCATTATACAGTAAGTCCCCTACATACAAACCTCCAAGTTACAAACTTTCAAAGATGCAAATGTGTGTTTGCATGTCCAGTCACATAAGATAGTTTGTGTCTCTGGTGTACATTGCCACATGTAAGCATCTTCTATGGGTGGTTGCGCTTTTGTGTACTTTACTTACAGTACTGTATAGAATACAGTAGTATATTTTTATTTCAAGCCCAGGATGTCTGGAAGCAAGTGAAAAAGAAGCAGTGATATAGCTGATACTGTACAGCTGATTGTGTTAGTTGGGTACCTAGGCTAACTTTGCTGGACTTACAAATTGAACCAATCATATTCTCTCTCATACTAACTCAGAAATACTAAGAGAATCAGGCCTTTGGCTATAGCAACTCCCCTGAGAAGATGTCACAGGTTTCTCAGGGGCAGACATAGAGAGGAGGAGACACTGAGAGAGAGAGAAGAGGCAAGAAAGAAAATGCCTTGTAGTCCGCCAGGGACAGAGTTGGCTCCAGTGGCCTCTCAGTCCAGGTTTCTGGCTGGTGCTCCTCAAACTTTAAGATTCATTTGAACCACCTGAGGATCATAAGAAAATGCAGACACTGATTCCGTGGGTCTGGAGTTGGGGGTGAGGTTCTATGTTTCTAACAAGCTGGCAGGCAAGGCTGCTGCTGCTGGTCCCTGGACCACAATTTGAGTAGCAAGCAGCTAGGCTACATCTCTCTTCAATGGGGAAAAATGTTTATTTCTTGAGGCCATTTGAGAGTACTGTACCCATGTTCCTTGCCTCAGATGAGAACCTAGCCCTGGCTGACACCTGGCTGAAGTTCAGACCCATCTTAGCCGTGTTCAGATCCCTGACCCACAGAAGGCATGGGATAATAAATGTGTGCTTTTGAAGCCACCAAGTTGGTGATAACTTGTCACCTAGCAATAGATAACTACTAGAAAGGAATTCACTGTCCCAAAGTTTTCAGTTGGAAGGTGCCTTGTAAGTCGTTAGTCTCCTTCTTCTCCTAGTCTGTCCCTACCAGGCTTTCTGGGCGACTGCACTGCTGAGAGAGCACAGAACAATGGTTGGAAGCATTCTGTCTAAACAGCCTTTATCTTTTTTTCCTACAAATTATTATGGGAGTCAGACTCGAAGAAAATGATCAGTATTGGAATGTGGACCAAATTAGGTTTTGAATCTGCAAGACAGGAGAGCCCTGGACCAGAATCCTAATAGCTCCTCCCTGGGGCTCTGACAAATTATCCAGAGATGGGAAAAAGGTAACTATTGCCTTTATTATTTTTTCATATTTTAAATATGTGGGTTTTGTTTTTGCTACATTTCTCATTTTCCTATTATTCTCTATTTTAAAGCCAAGTTCTGAAGTTTTCTGAATAAACTGAGGGTTCAGATTACAATTTGAGTATAACTATTCATCATTCAATATCACTGTTTCCCCCTTAGTTTATGAGACTCTGCTGAGAGTTTTACCAACTTTTGTAGGTTGACTTGTGAATAATCAAGTTTTTGCTTCATTTATACCATAGGAAGAGCTGAAAAATATTATGAATCCCTGAACATAAGACTTTTATAGCATATTAAATCACTGTTGCAACACATTTGATTCACTACACTAGCAAACTACAAAATAAAAAACATGTGGTCTTAATATATTCAGAAAAACATTGACAAATCCTACATACAGTTCTGATTTTTTAAAAACTCAACAAACGAGGAATAAAACAGAACTCCCTAAATTTGATAGCAGACATCTATAATAAACATACAGCTAACATCATAATTAATAGTGTATTAGTTTTCTAGGGATATCATAACACAATACTATAGACTGGGTGACTTAAACAACCGAAATTAATTTTCTCACCGTTCTGGAGACTGGATGTCCAAGATCAAGGTGTCAGCAGTGCTGTTTCCACACAGAGGCTTCTCTCTCTGTCTTCACATGGTCTTTATACTCACACATATCTGGGTCCAATTTCTTCTTCGTTTCTTTATTTCAATAGCTTTAGGGAGTACAAGTAATTTCTGGTTACATGGTTCCATTGTATAGTGGCGAGAAGTCTGGGCTTTAAGAGTACCCACCAGCAACCCCCTTGGGTCCCACCACCCCCACCTGTGTACACTGTACCTGAAAGGTGATTGTTTTCATTCCTCTATCCCTTCTCACCCTCCTCCTTCTGAGTCTCCAGTGACCATTATACTATTCTCTATGCCTTTGCAGATCCCTAGTTTAGATTCCACTTATAAATTAGAACATGTGGTATTCGGTTTTCTGTTCCTGAGTTAGTTCGCTTAGGATGATGTTCTCCAATTCCATGCAAGTTGCTGCAAAACATTATTTCATAACTTTTGATAATATTCCATAGTTTGTGTGTGTATACATACATATATATGTATATATACACATATATATATATA
>NW_007255649.1:70371-72460 GCF_000164805.1 Carlito syrichta
AGTTGCCCAGGCGGGTAATCGAACCCGCGGGCTCAGGCAATCCACTCACCTCAGCCTCCCAAAGGCGTGGGATTATAGGCTGAGCCCGGCTTAGTTCTGATTTTTTTAAAACTGATTTTTTTAAAAACTCAACAAATGAGGAATAAAATAGAACTTCCTAAATTCAATAACAGGCATCTACAATAAACATACAGCTAACATCATAGTTAATGGTTGTATTAGTTTTCTAGGACTATCATAACACAATACTATAGACTGGGTGACTTAAACAACCGACATTAATTTTCTCACCATTCTGGAGGCTGGATGTCCAAGATCAAGATGTCAGCAGTGTTATTTTCATACAGAGGCTTCTGTCTTTGGCTTGCAAATTGTTGTCTTCTCTCTCTGTCATCACATGGTCTTTATACTCACACATATCTGGGTCCAATTTCTTCTTCTTTTCTTTATTTCAATAGCTTTAGGGAGTACAAGTAATCTCTGGTTACATGGTTGCATTGTATAGCAGTTAGAAGTCTGGGCTTTAAGAGTACCCACCGGCAACCCCCTTGGGTCCCACCACCCCCACCTGTGTGCACTGTACCTGAAAGGTGATTGTTTTCATCCCTCTACCCCTTCTCACCCTCCCCCTTCTGAGT
Source organism: Carlito syrichta (assembly GCF_000164805.1). Classification (NCBI taxonomy): domain Eukaryota; kingdom Metazoa; phylum Chordata; class Mammalia; order Primates; family Tarsiidae; genus Carlito; species Carlito syrichta. The sequence continues at coordinate 71,010 of NW_007255649.1, forward strand.
CTCCAGTGACCATTATACCATTCTCTATGCCTTTGCAGATCCCTAGTTTAGCTTCCACTTATAAATTAGAACATGTGATATTCGGTTTTCTGTTCCTGAGTTAGTTCGCTTGGGATGATGTTCTCCAATTCTTGGGATGATGTTCTCCAATTCCATGCAAGTTGCTGCAAAGTATTATTTCATAACTTTTGATAGTATTCCATAGTGTGTGTGTGTGTGTGTGTGTGTGTGTGTGTGTGTGTGTGTGTGTGTATATGTATCACATTTTCATTTTCCACTAGTCAGTTGGTGGGTATTTAGGTTGATTCCACATTTTTATAATTGTGAATTGTGCTTTGATGATATGCAGGTGCAGGTGTCTTTTTTATAGAACGACTTCTGTTCCTTTGGGTAGATTCCTTTTAAAAACTTTAACAAAGACATTTGAATTTCGTATCTTTCCTTAAATGTTTTTTTCAGTTAAAAATCATTATTATATTACTTTCACTTTCTTTGTAGAAATGTTCTTTACTGTGTAAAAAACTGTGGGCTCTGGCTGACACATTTTCAGTGGGACTTGTTCTAGAAAATGACATATGATGCTATCATTTGACGCAGTCGGTGGCAGGCCCTGGGGTCTCCGGGTGGTAAGGGGCAGGCCTGGGCTTAAGGTTCAGTAGGTGAGACCAAGATGGAGAAATTGAGGCCTGGAGAAGGTAAGAAGCAAACCCAGGGAATGTGGCAGGGCACTAAGTTGGCAGGAGTGGAAATACCAAGGCTGTCCTTCCAGGGTGTGCAATTGGAGCCAAGTGAGTGACCACAAAACGCTGAACATAAGCCCCGAGGCTTTGCCACTTGCTGGCACCAAGATCTCTGGAGTGTTGAGCTGAGGCTGGACTGGAGCCAGACGTTCTGGGTCTGTAATCACAAGCTGCCTGCCTTCGTTTCTCCATCTGTAAAAGGGGGACATAGGAAATTCTGACACACGCCAAAACATGGGTGCACCTTGAAGACATTATGCTAAGTGAAATGAGTCAGTCACAAAAGGACCGGAACTGGCGCCCCTCTGCACGAGCCCCCGGGGCGACAGTCCCTCAGCACCACCTCTGATCCTGCTGGAGCCCGAAGCGGGCCCACCCCTCGGACACGCCTCCCACCACCAGCAATTGGACCAAAGTGCCCAGGCGCCGCGCGCAATGGGGCGGGCCTCGCGGGGCGTGGCCCGAGACCAGTCCTGGAGCAACAGTTTGCGTTTTCCCGTCGCTCGCGAGTCTGGTCTGCCTGTACCCGCCATGGGCCTGGAGCTCTACCTGGACTTGTTGTCCCAGCCCTGCCGCGCTGTCTATATCTTCGCCAAGAAGAACGGCATCCCCTTCGAGCTGCGCCCTGTGGAGCTGATCAGAGGTGGGCCTGGCCTCAGGTTTGGGGGAACTGAGAGGTTCGGAGAGGCCCGGTGGCGGACATCTCTTAGG
>NW_007255649.1:72480-121122 GCF_000164805.1 Carlito syrichta
ATCCTAATAGCTCCTCCCTGGGGCTCTGACAAATTATCCAGAGATGGGAAAAAGGTAACTATTGCCTTTATTATTTTTTCATATTTTAAATATGTGGGTTTTGTTTTTGCTACATTTCTCATTTTCCTATTATTCTCTATTTTAAAGCCAAGTTCTGAAGTTTTCTGAATAAACTGAGGGTTCAGATTACAATTTGAGTATAACTATTCATCATTCAATATCACTGTTTCCCCCTTAGTTTATGAGACTCTGCTGAGAGTTTTACCAACTTTTGTAGGTTGACTTGTGAATAATCAAGTTTTTGCTTCATTTATACCATAGGAAGAGCTGAAAAATATTATGAATCCCTGAACATAAGACTTTTATAGCATATTAAATCACTGTTGCAATACATTTGATTCACTACATTAACAAACTAAAATATAAAAAAAATGTGGTCTTAATATATTCAGAAAAACATTGACAAATCCTACTTACAGTTCTGATTTTGTTTGTTTGTTTGTTTGTTTTTGAGTTGGAGTCTTACTCTGTCGCCCAGACTGGAGTGCAGTGGCCGCTGCCGGCCACTGCAGCTTCGACCCACTGGGCTCCAGCGATCCTTCCACCTCAGTCTTCCGAGTAGCCGGAATTACAGGCGTGCGCTACCACGCCCGGCTCATTTTTGATTTATTGTAGAGATGAGGTCTCACCAAGTTGCCCAGGCGGGTCTCGAACCCGCGGGCTCAGGCAATCCACTCACCTCAGCCTCCCAAAGGCGTGGGATTACAGGCTGAGCCACCAAGCCCGGCTTTAAAAAAAGTTTTTGTAGAGATGAAGTCTCACTATGTTGCATAGGATGGTCTCAAACTCCTGAGCTCAAGCAAACCTTCTGGCTTGGCCTCACAAATTGCTGAGATTACAAGGGTGAGCCACCGTGCCTGGTCCACACCACTATATTTCCTGGGGCCTTCCATTTGGCTAATCTGGTTTGGAGATGGGATGAGAAGGGTGAGCCACCAGGGAGATCCAAGGTTCTGGAGTCCCCAAACTCTGCTCAATCCCACGAAAGAGACAACAGGGCTCCCCTGAGGCCAAATAAAGGCAGGGATCATGAAGATAGGAGAGATCTGGGGAGCAGAAACTGGTGGACCAGGCATGATGGCGCAGACCTGTGGTCCCAGCTACTTGGGAGGCTGAGGAGGGAGGATCGCTTGAGCCCAAGAGTTTGGGGCTGCAGTGAGCTATGATGGCACCTGTGGATAGCCACTACACACTAACCTGAGCAACACAGTGAGACTCAGCCTTAAAAAAAATTTTTTTTAAAAGATGAAGCCTAGGGATAGGTGGAAGGTTGGGGGTCAAGCCACATACAGGGACTACTGGGACAGCATCAGTTCCCTCCTTTGTAGCTCCTGTGGAGATTCTGCAACAGCAAGCAGATGAGGCATTGCCCCAGGACCTGACTCTCCAGCCCTGCCCTCTGCACTGGCCCTGTCTGCACTACAGTCCCCCTTTGCTCCTTCCTCCATCTGCTTATCCTGTTTACCTCTACTCACCATCCTCTGTCTCTCTTGTTCCTGCTGGGGAAGGAGGCAGCCTCAGGGGGTATGCTGGGAGCAAGAGGGGGACACCTGGGCCTTGATGAGCCCTGCACCCTTATTTATTTCTCTGGCAGGCTTCCAAGGCATTTGAAGACACAGCTGGCAGGCCCAGGTATGGTGGGGACAAGGTATTAGGAGCAAGTGAGAAGCAGAACCCAGGTATTGCTGGGGTAGGCAAGCAGGGCGATTCTACTTGGCTAAGCCTTCACTCAGCAATCCCTCTACCACGACTGGCCCTCACCTGTCTTTGAGACTTTGCACTGGTCTGTTCCTCCACCTGAAACTTCATCTCCATCTAGACTCTTCTGGGCACCGCCCACTTGTCCTGCACACGGACTACTCTCTGCAGTGTGGGTCAGGGGAGAGGGTATGGGGGACTAGGGGACATCAAGCTGGTTGTCAAATATAGTGGTGTAGACCAGGTACAGTAGCTCATGCTTGTAATCTCAGCAATTTGGGAGGCCAAGGCAGAAGGATTGCTTGAGCCCAGGAATTTGAGACCATCCTAGGCAACATACTGAGACTTTATCTCTACAAAAAAATATAAAAAATTAGCTGGGCATGGTGACATGCACCTGTAGTCACAGCTACTCAGAAGGCTGAGTTGGAGGGATCCTCTGAGCCCAGGACGTCAAGGCTGCAGTGAGCCATGATCGTGCCACTGCACACCAGCCTGGGTGACAGAGTAAGACAGTCAACTCAAAAAATATACATATGTAATGGTGCAGAGAGAGGCATGTTTCACCAGTAAAGAGGGGAGGGTGTTCCTCGTGAAGGGAGGGTAAAGAGAAGGTAGAGGGTATGGTTAAGGTTGGAGGGTTAAGGTTATTGTACTTGCCTTTAAAGAACTTCTATCCAACCTGGGGGTAATGGAGAGCTACTGAGGACTATGGTGCAGGGCAGTAATGAGACCTAAGTGCCCTTAGAAGCTTCTTGTTAGCTGCATCTGCAGCAGAAAACCACTCAGACAAACTCAAGCAGAGGCCAGAATCCCAGGGGGCACTGGACTGCACCTTTCAGGGTAGAGCAAGAAATGTGACTGTCCCAGCTTCAGCAGAGCCTAAAGGCAGTGCCAGGTATTTGTCCCCAGTGGTCAGAATAGGGTGAGCAGGGGACATAGGAGAACCGGTAGAAGTTCTCTGTTTGGTGATCTTGTCTTAGAATCCATGGGAGGAGGGGCACCATAGAAAGTCAGAGCTCCTTCTAGGTGACCTGCCCCTGCTGCTTTAGACACTCAGAGTGTAAATTCATGAAGCTGGCAATGGTGGAGATGAGGTAGGTGGGATACATGAAAGACCTGGGCATTACACCCTGTACAGTGAGCTCTGTTGCAGAGGGTCAGGCTATGGGAGGACGTTGTGCCCATGGGTCCTTGGCAAGGAGTGTTGAGGTCTATTTTGCACCAGCTGGCAGAGCAACTTTCCCATCCTCCCCCGAGCTTGTGCCATTAGGGATGGCAGACCAGTGGGAAGGAGGGTCATGAAACTGGGACCTGGGCACTGCAGGGAGTGGGCACAGGCCACAGCGGGCTCAGTCTTCTCCTCCTACCATCCACTATGCTGGACTCTCCCCAGGCCAGCACCTCAGTGATGCCTTTGCCCAGGTGAACCCCCTGAAGAAAGTGCCGGCCTTGAGGGACGGGGACTTCACCTTGACTGAGAGGTAACTGGGACCCAGGGTCTGTGGCCAGGCCTTACTGAAACCATCTGCCCTAACTCTCTATTTGTCAGACAAGAAAATTCAAGTCCTCAGAGGCAAAGGGCCTCTCTGCCCCACATCCCACAGAGAGCTGGGCCTGGAACCCCAGTCCCTGCATGCCTGCTCTTCTGGTTTACTCAGATGGCTGGAAAAGCAAGCAACTGCCATACTTTCCTACCAGTGTGGTTGCTGGTGAGAGTACCCCTGAGGCAGGGCAGGGGAGGCTGGTGGCTCTACCTGCCATTGGGTAGTCTTCTGGGCAAGCTTGTGTGGAGATGGCTCAATGGCATCTGGGCTGCCTGGTGGCTCCATGTCTGGGCTGTGGCTTCCCTTGGTAGGTCTCCCCTGTGGGAGACAGGTAGATGTTTTACATCACAGCAGGTCCCAAGTAGCTGAAACCTCTTCAGGGAAGGCTGAACCTTTTCTGCCCCTTTTGTCACCTGAGTCACCCATCCCATGACAAGGAAAACTTGGAGCCTGTGATTTAGATCTCTGACGTCCTGGGATGGATATACCTCTGATGACTTCCTCTGACATTCTGCCAGCCCCATTTTTCCCTCCTGGTGTCCTGGATGTCCTGAGTCCTCATGTCGCCTCAGTGTTGAGTGCCTGGGGTACAGAGTACAATCCCTGCATTTATCTGTCACCACTCTCACCCTTGGGAGCTCTGTGGTTCATAGGGACCCTCCTCAGAGGTGGTGTAAACAATGAGCTGGGAGCAAAAGGAGCTCAGAGCACCCTGCATGGACAATTAAGTCACTAAACTGGGACACATGCAGCCCATGTGGGCCATGGCAAATACAGAGATTTCCACCCTTTTGACTGGGGTGCCCAACCCTTGGAGTCTCCCAAGTTCCTGAAAGCTTTCCTATAGCTCCAGATTGACACATCCTCAGTGTCCTTCCAGGTCTGTCCCTGTCCCAACACCATGGCGGCCCTCATAACCCAGAACTGGAGGAGAGCACCAGGGGCCTTCTCTGTTCCATTGTTCCAGGCTCTTGTAGCTCCCCCTAGTGTTTCCTGGGTGATGCTTTAGGGAGCCAAACTACTTCAGCTGCTTTAGATAGGAACTGATTCATAGTAGAAAAGATAACATAAAGAACAAAGGGATAACAAGAATGTCTTTGAAGTATCAGACCATTGGAAGCTGGTCTGAAATGTTAGAGGAGGACAGTGGATGCAAACTGGAGAGAACTGAACTTCCTTAGGGCTCAACTTTGATGCCATCTCCTCTGGGAAGCTCTTCCTGGTCCTCTGACTGTAAACTGTCTCTGGACACTTTGTGGGACACTCGGCTGTGGGATTTTGCCTGATGGTAGAACAAGTTTGAGTATTAACCTCAGAAAGACTCTCAGCTCTGCCTTTAAGGGTTGCATGCCCTGGGACAAGACTCTTTGCCTTTCTAAGGCTGGTTTCCTTGTCTGGAAAATAATGCTAAAACCTTGGCAGATTGTCAGGAAGATTAAAGAAGCTACTGTGTATGAAGTCCCTAGTGCAGTGCCATTCCCTCACCTATGTCCCCCTGCCACCCACAGTGTGGCCATCCTGCTCTACCTGACGCGCAAATATAAGGTCCCTGACTACTGGTACCCTCAGGACCTGCAGGCCCGAGCCCTTGTGGATGAGTATCTGGCATGGCAGCACACAGCTTTGCGGAGAAACTGCCTCCGGACCCTGTGGCATAAGGTGAGGCCAGAGGGATGAGGGTAGGAGTGAGGGCATCACCCCAAAGATGCTCAGGCACCATTCATTCTACTTTTCAGTTTGGATAGATAGTTTCTCCTGACCTGTCTTTGACTTCATTGATTCTTTCCTCTGTTGTGCCAGGTTGTCGTTGAGTTCATTTAATACGTTCTTTGTCTGAGATATGTATTTTTCAGTCCTAGAAATTCCATTTGGTTTTTGTTGTTTGTCTGTTTTTTGGTGCTTTTTAGAGACAGGGTCTCCCTGTGTTGTCCAGGCTGGAGTACAGTGATCATAGTTCACTGTAGCCTTGAACTCCTGGGCTCAAGCCATCCTCCTGCTTCAGCTTCCCAAAGTGCTGGGAGTACAGGCATGTATCACCATGCCCGACTCATTTTTTCTTTTTATAGAGATGGGGTCTCACTATATTGTTCAGGCTGATCTCGAACTCCTGGGCTTAAGCAACCCTTTTGCCTTGGCTTCTCAGAGTGTTGAGATTGCAGTTATGAGCCAACATGCCCAGTCCCACTTAGTTTTTTAGAGTTTCCATTTCTCTGCTGAAATTCACCATCTGTTCATCCATTGAATCTATCTTTTCTTCTAAGTTATTTAACATATTTACCACTGTTACCTAAAAGTTTTTGTCAGCTAGTTTCAATACCTGGGTCCTCTCTATGGGTCTGTTTCTATTAATTGTTTTTTTTCCCCTCTTGATTATGGGTCACATTTTCCTGCTTCTTTGCATGCCTCATAATTTATTATTATGTGCCAGCCAGTACATACAAAAGAAGAGTCGAGATTAAATTATGTTATAAATACCCCCAAGAAAGGGCTTGCACTTTCCTTTGTCAGACAGCCAGGATGTGAGGCTATTCTCTTCTAGCTAATCAAGAGGTGGGCTGAGTTGTGGCTTTGGTTAGTTTCAGTTTATCTCTGCTTTCAAATATCTTGAACGTGGGATCAGGTTGCTAGCTCACTCCAGCAGGGCTTTAGAATCTAATCCCAGTTACCACTGTGCCTCTAAAGTCTCTCTGCTTTGAGTCCCTGCCCCCAGTCCCCACACTGCTGCTTAGTCAGAAAAGCCCCTGTGGCAGTCTTTCTCCATGCCAGCTTGGGCCCAAGTGAAATTGGAATGAAAGTGGCTTATCTAGGAAGGCCTCATGACTCTCTGGAATTTAGTTCAGTTTGTCAAATGCTGTCCAATAGAAGTTTAAAGTGAGCCACGTATGTAATTTTAAACTTTCTAGTAGACATAGTTAAAAAATAAAAAGAGGCTGGGCACCATGGCTCATCCTTGTAATCTCAACACTTTGAGAGGCCGAGGCAAGAGGATTGCTTGAGCCTAGGAGTTGGAGACCAGCCTGGGCAACATAGCGAGAACTTGTCTCTACAATAAAGCAAAATTTAAAAATTAGCAAAGTGTGGTCATGCATCCCTGTAGTCCCAACTACCAGGAGGCTGAAGTGGAACAATTGCCTGAGTCCAGGAGGCTGAGGCTGGAGTGAGCCATGATTATGCCACTGCACTCCATCCTGGGTGACAAAGTGAGACCCCAACTCAAAAAAAGAAAAGTTCTTAACCCATTATATTCAGAATATTATCATTTTTGTCCAAGAAGCACATGGAAAGATGCTCAGCATCACTAATAATTAGGGAAATGTAAATCAAAACTAACTCCCTTCTCCCCCAACTCCCCACTTTGCCTGCCCACCCCCTAGGTGATGTTTCCTGTTTTCATGGGTGAGCCAGTATCTCCTCAGATGCTGGCAGCCACCCTGGCAGAGCTGGATGTTACTCTGCAGTTGCTTGAGGACAAGTTCCTTCAAAACAAGGCCTTCCTCACTGGACCTCACATCTCCCTGGCTGATCTGGTAGCCATCACAGAGCTGATGCACGTAAGTGCTGTGGACAGGTGGGCCTGCTGGACAAGGGGCCCTGACTGGTTGCTGATTCCTGCTTATGCTGCACCCATCCTCCCCCAACTCTGGTAATGTGCTTGTGTGTGGAAACCCTTTCTGGAACTCTGTGGTCTACAAATCGGGCAGATGCTGCCTGTCCTTGACCTTACCCATTCATTCCTATTCCATACCCTTCTTCCCACAGCCTGTGGGTGCTGGCTGCCAAGTCTTCGAAGGGCGACCCAAGCTGGCTGCATGGCGGCAGCGCGTGGAGGCAGCAGTAGGGAAGGACCTTTTCCGCGAGGCCCATGAGGTCATTCTGAAGGCCAAGGACTTTCCACCTGCAGATCCTACTACAAAGCAGAAGCTGATGCCCAGGGTGCTGGCCATGATTCAGTGATCTTGAAAACCCCACTCCTGTGCTGCCCTCAGCAACTTACAAAGCATCTTTGTTACCAGTGTCCCATGGGAAGCAGGCCTAGGAGCAGGAGTAACTTGCCTGAGACTTGCCCGAGTTCAACAGCACCTCAGCCCCCCAGGCCACCACCTCCACCTTGTCTTCCACAGCTGTCTGAAAGCCACAATGAGAATGACGCACACCCAAGCCTTGCCTCCCTTAATCACTGCATTTCATTTTAAGTTTGGATAATAAATCTAACTTCCGCCTTAGCCTCTGCTTCCAACTCTGATGTGTGATTTATTTGATCTTCCTCTGTCCTGGTCCTGATCTTGGATTCTGTTAAAAAGACAGTCCCTTTTCTCAGATCCTGTGAGTCAGCTTCTCCCTGAAGGTTGCCAAGAGTGAAATTAACAAATGACCTGTAGTCTTCTAATTCTTGGAGAAAGTTATTTCTCTGACAGCACAGGGGTCCGCAGGCATCCACATGTGTTGGCTATAGGTATGGTGACCCATCAGTTGGCTGAGTTAGCCTCCTAGGACATGGCCCTTACTGATTGTTAGTTATGAGTCCTGCATCTCTCCTGAGGAACTGGTCAGGAGGAGAAAATCTAAATAGCAGCTCTCCTGATCAGGATCCAGTTATAGTTATAAATGCTATGCCTAGGGGCTTGGCTGTAAACTGTAAATAGGAATGAAATGATCTGATTGTGTTTTAGAATAATATTCTGGGCCAGATGTGGTGGCTCATGCCTGTAATCCCAGTACTTTGGGAGGCCAAGGCAGGGGGACTGCTTGATGTCAGGAGTCTGAGACCAGCTTGGGCAACATAGTGAGACTCCCATGTCTACAAAAGAAATTTCATTTTTAAAAATTAGCTAGGCATGGTGTCATGTACCTGTAGGCCAAGCTACACTGAATGCTGAGGTCAGAGGATTACTTCAGCCCGGGAGTTTGAGGCTGCAGCGATCATGTGATCATGCCACTGTTCTCCAGCCTAGGTGACAGAGTGAGACTTTGTCTTTAAAAAAAAAGAAAGAAAGAAAAAAATTCTGGCTGCTGGTGGGGGTTGGACTGAAAGGCAGTCAGAGAGGAAGCAGGGAGACTGGATGTTGCCGTAATCCTGGCCAAAGGTGACTTGTGGAGAAAGGCAGGCTGCTGAAGGGGGTGGAGAATGTGGCCCCTTTCAATCTGGAGAGAGCTGCAGTACTAAGACCAGGAGGACACTATCCTTGGGGGAGAGAGGGTAGGTCCTCCTTAAATGGGACTATGGGGGACCAAAGAGACAAACTTATTCTCCAGTTTTCCAATAACTTCTCTTGCCAAGAAGCTGTCTCTGAGTCTTGGATTTGGGGATAGGGTCTTCTCACCTCAGGAGGCTTTTGGGGAATTGACAGTGTCATAGCCACAGGCCTCAGAAGCCACAGGGTTGCAGTTGGAGGGACTTGGCCCAGCAAAGGGGGCGGAGAAGGGCTGTGCAATCCTGGGCGCCCTTGGAAACCTCTGGGTAGGCCTCAGCCATCTGGGGGAGGTATTAGCAGAGTGTAATGAATATGACCCCACGGATTGGGAGGGAAGGCTTGTTCCTTCACGGGGTATGGCCTGACCTCTGCATGGAGCATAACGTCAGGCACCTTCCACCCCCAGGCCCCATCCTGGTCACTGGTCCCAGGCACAGAGTTTGGAAGGAGCCTGCTGCATCTCCTTTCTCCTCCTCCCTTTGTGTTCTGGGACCTGTGAAACCCCTTCTCTCTCATACCTCTCTCTCTGGGAGAAGGGAAGAGAGTTGGGCCCACCTCAGGCAGCCCAGGCCTTTCGACCCTGAATCCCCTGCAAGCCGGTGCTGGAAGTGCCCTTGGCGTCCTGCCTCTCATGACCATTCTCACTGCTCCATTTGACGAATGTGGACACTGAGGTCCAGGGAAGGGTGTGACCCGGCAACAACACTCCGGGTCGGACTCCAGGTCTGTCTGTGCCTTCTTCACTAGAGGAAGATACCCACAGCCTGGATGCCGGGAGAGCAGAGATGCGAGAGTGGAGGGGCGCTGATTGGCTCAAAGTTCTCTGGAGTTAACCAGTGGGAGACCAGGGCGTGACCGGGCTGTGGGCTGCCCAGCCGCTGTAGCTGGGTGACCCGGCGGTTCTTGCCTGCCCCAGCCGTTCCTGACCCTGCTCCTGTTCCCGGGCCTGTACCCCAGACTCGTCTCTAGGTCTGCTCGCCCTCCTTTCCTGTCGCCCCTGCCACGGGTCTGGAGCTCTACCTGGACCTGCTGTCCCAGCCCTGCCGCGCCGTCTACATCTTCGCCAAGAAGAATGGTGTCCCCTTCGAGCTACGCCCTGTGGAGCTGATCAAAGGTGGGCTTGGTGGGCGTCCCCGGAAGCGGGGAGGTTGTCTGGGTCCTGATGTGTAGGCGGAGTCCTGCCTGCCAGCGCCACTTTCCCCGGCCAGGTGTGCAGACTGATGGGGAGAGCGTCAGATTCTCCAATGTGGAAACGGTCGCATCAGTTATCACTTATGAATTTTAAAAGAACCTTGATCTTAGCCCACTGAATACAAAACTTGCTTCAAATACAAGTTAAGAGGCAGAGTGGGTACAGAGGAGGGGCAAGGAAGTGGAGTGGGGGCCAGAATGCTCCCCTTATCCCCTCCAGTGAAGTAGTCCCAGTCTCTTGAGTTTCTGCATCTACCAGTAGGAGAGAGTTGTTCTACTTGGATCCCCCCCAGGGGAGCGTCTCTATACTACTGCCCCTGCTTAAATCCCTTCCACTTTTAAGTCTTCCTTACCATTCTTCTGCTTTTTATTTTTCCTGCTTCTGAGTTGCTCTTTCTCATGGGAGTTCTCACTCAGCTGGATGTGCTGTTCCTTAGGGGTTGCAGGGCCCTGAGGGCCCTAGAAAGTCCTGTGACAAGGCAAAGGGGGGAGGCCAGCACCCTCACCCTGAGCTGCAGTGTCTCCTAGCCAAGAAAGATGCAGCTGGAGCAGAAATCAGTGGAGAAGGCAGGGCTATAACTGGATAGTAGAGCAAGTGCCAGAGCCAGAGCCTGCCCAGGGAGTCACCTGCTTTGATGAAGTCTTCCACCTGCTGCTCTTAGTACCACAGCTTGGGCTACCTGATGCAGGATAGGCTGGACATGGAGGCAGTTTCTAGGGGGAGAATGGGCAGGGGTGATTGTATCATTCAGTAGAAGAGCAAAGTGGTTCATAGGTAGACCTATGACCACGCCGGAGCCAGGCTTGACTGAGACCCTTGATCCACACCCATAACTGGCACCTAATGCAGCCTCCAGCACTGGCCTGGGCTGGGGAGTCTGTGAGGAAGTGAGTAAGACCTGGGTACCCTCACTGAGGAGGCAGCCTTGAGAGTTTGGCACAGAAAAGGAAGAAGAGCTGAGTCACTGGAGGCTGGGTGGCTGAATGGAGCAGGTGTTTCTGGCAAGAGTGAGGGTGACCTGAGGACTGCGGGCAGGTGTGGCTAGGGCTCTGCGGTGTGGACAGGTAACCCAGCCTGGTCTGAAGGGCCTGATTCCCACCTGTGATAGGAAGATGGGTCATCAAGGTCAAGCCTAGAGCCCAGGGAAGAGACTGGAAGGTCTGTCATATGAATGATAGGGTAGGCAGGTTAGGCTAGAGAAACCAGGGCTGTAGGAAAGCTCCAAGCTCATTAACACCTGGAGCAGCTGCTGTAAAACCACACACACAGGCAAGTGGCCTAACTATAGGAAATTTCACAGCTACCTGTTAGACTCTTTTTTTTTTTTGAATTGGAGTCTCACTCTGCTGCCCTGGCTAGAGTACAGTGCACACTCATGGCCACTGCAACCTCAACCTGCTGGGCTCTGGTGATCCTTCCACCTCAGCCTTCCAAGTAGCTGGAATTACAGGTGTGTGCCTCCATGACCAGCTAATTATTTTATTGTAGAGTCAAGGTCTTGCCAAGTTGCCCAGGCTGGTCTCGAATCCCTGGACTTAGGCACTCCTCTCGCCTGGGCCTCCCAAAGTGCTGGGATTACAGGTATGAGCCACTGCACCCGGTCCTGTTAGACTTTTATTGGACACACCTGCAGCAGTTTGGTCCTTTCATCCAGGATGCTCGTGGTCAAGAGCTGACCACCAAGGCAGGAACTAGCTTAGAGACCACCTGGAGCATGCGCATCAATAGCCAAGGTTAACTGAGATAATCACGACCCACTTTTATCTTCATTATATGCTCATTATAATATCATTAGCATTGTGGTTTTACTAAATCTTCACTCACCAGGGTGCCATAACAGTCCCTGTGCGACCCTATAAGGCCTAAAACTCCCCCACCTGACATGAGGGAGGAGTAACAAAGATTCAGCCCTAAAGCCACTCATTTACAGGAAAAGCCCACATAAAACCCACTCCTCAACACCCATAAAAATAAAAGTTGTAGCTCAAAAATGGTTGGGGGCTGAAGCAGCAGCTTTTTGTAGCCGGTTTCTGCCTACTCCCCTTTCTTGGGAGTGTAGTCTTCTCCACTTAATAAAGCTACTTTTTTTTTTTTTTTGAGTTGGAGTCTCACTCTGTCACCCAGGCTGAAGTGCAGTGGCACTCTCACGGCCACCGCAGCCTCAATCTTCTGGGCTCCAGCGATCCTTCTGCCTCAGCCTTCTGAGTAGCTGGAACTACAGACATGTGCTACCATGCCCAGTTATTTTTTATTTTATTGTAGAGATAAGGTCTCGCCAGGTTGCTCAGGCTGGTTTCGAACCCGCGGGCTCAAGCAATCCATTCGCCTCGGCCTCCCAAAGTGCTAGTGCTGGGATTAGAGGCTGAGCCACCAAGCCTGGTGAAAGCTACTTATTTATCCTGCTTCTCTGTGCATCTGTTTGCGAATTCATTTGAAACATGAATACAAGAACCTGATGTCGACCATCTCACGCTGGGAGCAACTCCCCCTCATCCTGGTAATGGATAGAACTGGCTGGGAGTAGGAAGTGGATTTGTTACAAGAAGAACATGGGACTGTATAGAACATTCCCACCAAACTGAGAAGGAGCCTAGAGACCAAAGAATGACTTGGTCAAGTCCAGCTTGGTGGGTAGATAAGTTTATTAGGACTTACATACAGGGCACTCCTGGGTGGCAGCAGAACAGCTCCAGAGATTGCCCTGTCACCCATCTCCAAGCTGTTTTTCAGCTAATTTTCAGTAGGCTCTGCCTACTGTATATGCTGAGATGCAATCACACATGTTGAAGCAGAACAATAGTAAGGAAGACACAAAAGATGTACAAGTGGAAGGGATCTAGGCAGGGGTAGGAGGATACCCCCTGGAGGGGGTTGGATTCAGGTAGTAGGTAGATGCAGATATCTTGGTATGTTTCCATATACAATCTGGGATGCTTAGGTTCTTGAGGATATTGCTCCTTGGCTGGACACTATGTTCTTGGTCCACCACCCAAGCTTTAGGGTTCAAATAGTGGACATAACACTCTTAAGTAACCTGGATGGGGGGAACCCATCACGCTACAGCTCCAGGGAATCACCCTTCCCCCATGCTCCAAGGGGTGAGTACAGGAAAGGTAGGCCACTGACAGGGTCAGGGTCTGTGATCCAGTGACTGGCGCAGTGGCCTTCTCTTCCCTAATGTCCCCCAAATAGGGGTCTCAGAAACCTAGAGCCTGGATTTTGGGGCGGAGGGCAGGGGGAGACTCCAGAGGACTCAGGGATTTCCTCCCCGCTCACCTCTCTGATCTCTTCCTAGACCAGCACTACAGCAGTGCCTTTGCCAAAGGGAACGCCCTGAGGATAGTGCTGGCCTTGAAGGATGGGGACTTCACTTTGGCGACTTCACTTTGGCTGAGAGGTAATGGGTCCCTGGGCTGCTGCTGGACCAGGTGGGGCAGTCGGCCATTTGTGTGTCTACTGTTGATGGCTTGGGTCACGGCTTCTAGGCCCACGCACCTGAGCCAGCCCCAGGGTGGAGAGCAGGCTGAGGCAGGTAGAGGTGCCCAGGGCTGGGAGAAACTATAGAAGTTATGGCATCCCCACGCCCCACCTGCATTGTACAGTGAGGAAACGGAGGCTGGATGAGATAAGGGGTTTGTAAAGGTCACAGGGCTCAGCCTGCATCTTGCCTACAAATCTTATGGGGCAAGTGTTATTTCTCTGGCCCTGGGGCTTGAGCAGTGAACACGTCTATGCCCTTGCCCACATTCTAGAAGGGAGAGCTGACAGTAACCCATGTGAACATGTAACACATCAGGGGTGGATGAGTGCTGGGGAGAAAATAAACAGGGTGAGAGAGGGGGTGGGTGCAGTTTTGAATAAGCTGTTGAGGGAAGGGCCCTTGGAGGAGATGATGTCTAAGCAGACACCCACAGGAACAGAGGTGCCAGCAGGAGGGGAAGAGTGTTGTGGTTGGAGGGAAGAGCAAGGGCGAAGGCTCTGAGGTGAGTCGATGCTCACCTCAGGGGGTTGCAGGCTGGGGAGTAAGGGGGCGGGCGTTGCTGGGGTGAGAAGAGCTGGAGGTGAGGGCAGAGGGCAGAATGGGAGACAGGGCAGGCTTGCGTTCTTGCCACAGGTGGATGGGGCCATTGGAGCATTTTAAGCAGAAGAGAGCTGTGATCTGACATATTTTAAAGGATCCCTCTGGCAGGGAGAGAAGGCTGCTGTGGTCACCTGGTATCTGGTGCTGGATCCCCATGGTAGTGGTGGTGGCGCATGGTGGGAGTTGTCAGTTCTGACTGTTCTTGAAAGTCAAACTGCAGGGTTTGCTGAAGGGTTAAAAGTGGGTGGGACAGATGGGAGCCAAGGTCTGGTTGGTGGCTGAATGGAGGTATCCTGTACTGCAACCACATAGTAGCTATGTAGAGCTATATCACAGAGCCATTTGGCTCCAGAGCCTGTGGTCTGTGATGAGCTCTGGGGCTCAGGCTGCATAGGCCAGACACCCTATGGGGTGTGATGAGGCTCTGGGGCTCAGGCCAGACACGATGGGAAGTGAGGCCAGGGGAAGACTTCCTGGGGAAAGGGACTGGAGGCTTTGGACATGTAGAGGTGAGGTGGGACAGGGTGGAAAGCACTGCCCCCATGTCCCTTAGGAGGCCTTTTCCCAGCCCTAGGAGAGTGTCAGGAGGCAGTGGCCTTGCTCATGGCACTGTCCATGCTTGGGATATGTTGGAGAGTAGCATCCAAGTTGCTTTTTTCCTTCAAGACTCACATTGGGTACCCCCTCTTCCTGGAAGCCTTCCCTGAGCTCTCGGCCCCTTCTGAAATTCATGCCATTTTGCTTACTTGCTGTCCTTAGCTCAGATGATGGGCTGGCCCAAGGTAGAGCTGTGTGACCCTGGGCATTACCCAACCTCTCTGAGCCTTACATTCCTGCTCTGTATCATGGGGATAGTGAAAATGCCCCCACAAAATATATGAAGAGTGATCAGGGCATATCTTCTACTCCTGCTGTGACCTCCCAGTGTGCCATCTTGCTATATCTGAGCCACAAATACAAAGCCCCTGACAACTGGTACCCCCAGGAACTGCAGGCCTGCACCCGTGTGGATGAGTACCTGTCGTGGCAGCACACAACTCTGGAGGATCTGCTCCCAGGCCGTGTGGCAGAAGGTGAGCCATGGGGGACAGGGACACCAGATTCAGGAATGCCAGAGACTGACTGATCCATTTCCTCAGAGGGGAAACCAAGACACAGAGTCAAGGAGTACTTCTCTCAATGTGCCTTGATTCCTGGGTGACAGAACGAGACCCTGTCTCAAAAGGGGGAGGGGGAGAAGGATTAAAGGTAAAATAAGCAAGAAACTGGAGCAGATCTTCGTAAAGATGTATTAGAAAAAAGTAATGCTTTTTTTTTTCTTTTCTCTTTTGAGTCAGGGGCTCACTGTCATCCAGGCTGAAATGCAGTGGCATGATCATGGCTCCCCGCAGCCTTAACTTCCTGGGCTCAGGCAATCTATCTGCCTCAGCTTCCTGTGTAGCTGAGACTACAGGCATACGTCACCATATCTGGCTAATTTAAATTTTTTTTTTTTTTTTTTTGTAGAGACAAGGTTTCTTGCTATGTTGCCTTGTCTGGTCTCAAATTCCTGGCTCAAGCAATCCTCCTGCCTTGGCCTCCCAAAGTGCTGGGATTAAAGTTATGAGCTACCATGCCTGGCCCAGAATTCTTTAAGATGCTTTAAGAAACCCATCATACAACCTGGGTGTAGTCATCCAAAAAAAAGAAAGAAAAAGAAACCAAACAAAAACAAACCCCACACACGTTTGACATGTGTTCTCTAATGTTTGCAGTGTGGTTACACAGTGCCTGGCACACAGCCAGTGCCCTGTGTTATGAGGGAGCATGACACAGGCTTTCTTATGCCCCGCTGCAGGGACAGTACCACCGCTGTAGAGGGCTCTTTGGCAATGTGTAGGTTTCCATGCCTTAACTGTGCCTTCCTTGAGCCTCTAGGGGCTGAGGGCAGAGCCCTCTCAAGTTGGTGGGGGAAGGAGCCTGGTGCATTTGAGGGCTGAGTGATTGTCGACCCTTGCTACTCAAAGTTTGGTTCACGCACCAGAAGCATCAGCAACACCAGGGACCTTGCTGGAAATGTAGAGTCTCAGGCCCACCTTGACCTACTAATTGGGTATATGCATTTTAACCAGATTCCAGAGAAAGAGCACACACATTCCCACTTGAGAAGATGGGACAGTAGGAGGTGGAGTGGGAGGGCTTCATTTTAAGGTCTTTGTTATGAGGGCAGCAGGGAGCCATGGAAGGCTTTAGGAGGAAAGAGTATGAGCAGACTGGAATTGCAGAAGGATCCCATTGGCTGCCCTGAGTGAGGACCAAGGGGGAGGTGGAGGTTGTCCCTGTTTGAGTAGGAGATGAAGGATCCTGGTGGCCAAGGGTGGGAAGAGGTAGGCAGAGGTGAGGAGAAATCTGAAGGACTGGTGAGGATGGGATGAAGGTCAGAGCAAGGGTGGGCTTTGGGCAGACCCGGACTGGCGGAGGCCATGACAATCCAGGACTCAGCATGGAAACCGAATGAAGACACCCTTCTGGAAGGCAAAGCCCCAGAAGGGATCCGTGTGTGTGGCAAAGCCCCACGGAAAGTCTTGAGGAAAGTTCTACATGAATGTCCTGTGACTCATGGTTGCCTGTTTGTTCCCATTATATTGTTCAATAATAAAGCAGTTAATGCTTCACCATTAGCCATGCCTTAGGAAAGGCAAATAGCAACCCAACGGGTCACAATGACCCAACCAATTACTCCAAAACCTACTGTGACAAAGTGTACTTTTAACTGTTCTACTTTATGTTAAAACTATGGTATCGAGAAATGACAGAAACTGAGGTACAAACTAAAACAAGCACAGTTAAGCCATACAAACAACACCAGAGTAGCCACAAGTTTAAAGCTTTGAAACAATATCACAAACCCTTGCCAACTGTTAGAGCAGGCCCCCATATAGGCTATAATAGGAATGGTAGAATTTGGTGGGCACCTAGAGGAAAGAGTAGTATACAAAACTTAGAATGGCTTGATCCCCCCACTACTTTATACAGGTGCATATGATGATGATATGGTTAGAAAAGTTTGAATAGATGAAAGACATGTTAAGTAGAAAAACTTATCTTTATAGGAAAAAATAAAACGCAGTGGGCCCCCTTGGTGCCTGCTTTCTAAAACCCAAAAAGGTCAGCACTTAGTAAAAAGTAAAATGATTGGTATATAGAAATAAATATAGACACTGCCTCATCACAGACAGCGACCTTTAAATTAAAACTATATAAAGGTTATATGCCTAATACCTTTATATCTATATAGACTATTTACCTTTATAAAGCATAAGTTTTACTTTCCACTTGCTAACCTTTTGACTAATATTAACCTTGCCGTTTTAATAAGTTACCACTTCCAAGAATAGCTAGTTTTTTATATGTAGACATTATTAAACCGTATAATTATCAGAATTGTAAAATCATTAGTACATCATACAATCGTTTCGATTGTTGATTTTTTCCTTTACTGTTAACTTTCTGCTAAGTGTGTGCCAAAAATTAATGATATAAATAAATCAGCACTGGTGTGCTTCAGTGCCAGAGTGCCTGAAAAGAAACTCTGGTCACGACTCTTCCTTCCCTCGCCTCATCACGCCTCCTTCTCGGGTCCCCGTGAACCCCCCGGAGCTGGCCTCCAGCACCTGACCCCCTCTCTGCTTGCTGGCCTACCGGCTGATATTCCCTGTGTTCCTGGGTGAGTTGGTGCCCCCTGAGATGTTAGCAGTCACTTTGGCTGAGCTGGACAGCTGCCTGTAGCTGCTTGAGGACAAGTTCCTGTGGGATCAAGCCTTCCTTACTGGGTCCCATATCTCCATAGCTGACTTGGTGGCCATCACAGAGCTGATGCATGTGAGTGCTATGGGGTGGAGTGGCCCATTGGGCAGTTTGGTATCTAGGGAGGGAGCTGACACCCCAGCTCACATTGTTCTTCCTGGCTGTGGGAATGTAGGTGAGTTACTTCCCCTCTGAGCCTCAGTGTCCCCATGTATAAATTGAGATTTTACATCCCTAACCACAGGGATATTGTGGAGCTTCCTGGTGTCCCCTGGGAGAGGGGCCCCCCAGCCCATTTCACATATGGTAGAGGAGGAAAAATCCAGTCAGGGAACCCCCTAATGCAGGTTGTGCTGCCTTGTGCTTGGGGGTGCCCAACCCTTCTGCTTGGCTCGCTCTTCCCATAGCCTGTCAGCACTGGCTGCCAAGTCTTTGAAAGCCAACCCAAGCTGGCCATGTGGCACCAGCGTGTGGTGGCTGCGGTGGGGAAAGACCTCTTCCAGGAGGCCCATGAAGCTATCCTGAAGACCAAGGGCTTGCCTCCAGCAGTTCCTGCCACAAAGGAGAGGCTGGGACCCTTAATGAAGGTTTTGTTGCCATGAATGGGTATCCCATGTTGGCAGAATAACTAGATGGAGCTGCCTATCTCCCTGGCTATAAGGAAGACATGTCCATACAGGCTCTGGTCTAATGTTCCCTCCAGCATTGTGATCTTTTTGTCTCCCCATCCCACTTTTACCCTTCCATTCCAGCTTCCCTGTGACCTTTGGAAAGAGTTTTAGTAAACACTTATTTGACCCTGTCCCTCTTCTGTGTGAACCTGGTTGGTTCCTCATTGCCCCCACTCCTCCAGAGTGACGCTTCTGGCTGCAGAGGAGTCTTCAGACTCCTCTCTGGCCTCCCCCCTCGGTCTTCTCACCTTCTTCGCCAAGTGCTCCTCTGGGTTTTTTGGCATTTGGCACCGTGTCACTTCTCCATAGAGACTTCCCTGATCTCCCCAGCCCCAGTCCAGGTCAGTTGATGCCTCTGGACTTTCAGTCCTAGTGTTTTTCTTCCTTAGTCCCAGTAGGGAGCAGGCTCCATGCCTCCTGGGCCAAGCATGTATCACAGATAGGGGGTGATTTTAGGGGGAAAAGCAACTCAAAGTACATGAAAGGTGTCATCCAGAAATAAGTGGTAGAGAAGCAAACAGTAGGACTTCAATAAAACTTAGTGTTTTGTTATACTAAAAAAAAAAAGTAAAGAAACAAAACAAATAGGAGGTACCCTGGTGAAGAGATGTCTGAGTCATGGCTAGGATGGCTAGCTGCAGTGGCTCATGCCTGTAATCCCAGCACTTTGGGAGGCAGAGGAGAGAGGATTGCCTGAGTCCAGGAATTTGAGACCAGCCTGGGCAATATAGCAACACCTCTTCTCTATATTTCATTAAAAAAATTAAAATTAAAAGAAAGAGGTGTCTGAATCAAGAATGGCCTAGGTCTGCCTGCAACACTCTGGGGTGATGCAGTCTCCCACAGGTGCGGTGTAGGGCTAGTTCATGAACATCCTTGCAGGGTATTTCCTGGCCCCCCAGGTGCTGCAGAGCAGCCTTGCTCTCCCAGGTCTATTCATCACCCTGACCACTGGCTTCTCTTCTCCAGGCTCCATAGTGGGTCCCAGACTTGTCACCTGTTCCTGTCTTCTCCCCTTAGGATTGTCACAACTTACCTGTCCAGTGTCTTAGACCCTCTAATATCTCTCTTATCTAATAAATAAGCTGCTCACGGGACAAGATTATGACAGAGACTCTTGGCCACCCTGCCTTTCCATAGTGGCTCTTTTAATATGCACACTTATATAGAAGTTTATATGTGTAATTGAAGTTGTACATATTTACCCAATTTTAGTGATATTTGAAATTACAATTCAGAAAATTTTACAACACCAATGAAAGACTCATGTTCAGCCACACTAACAGATTTCCACTTTATTTACTTTTTTACTTACTTATTTATTTTGAGTTGGAGTCTCACTCTATTGCCCAGGCTGGAATGCAGTGGCATGCTCACAGCCACCACAGCCTCGACCCACTGTGCTCAGGTGATCCTTCAGCCTCAGTTTTCCAAGTAGCTGGAATTACATGCATGCACCACCACGCCCAGCTAATTTTCTGATTTATTGTAGAGATGAGCTCAGGCAATCCTCTCACCTCAGCCTCCCAAAGTGCTGGGATAAGCCTTGCACCCGGCCCGATTTCCACATTATTTAAACACCTTTTGTCAACCCAGTAGATAGTGGCTCACCACCGGCACAAGAAGCTACAAAGGTAGATGACTTTGTAGCGAGGGTCTCTCTCTTTCAGCCCCGACCACACATGCCATCAGGTTTTCATTTCACATTGAACATGAAATTGCCTGACTTTGAAAAGGCAACTTACATTCAAAAAAATCTTATAACTCCCGTGGGGATGGTTGTTAGGGTCGAGCCTGGGGGAGGCCCCTACAAGTGTGTTTGTGTTTGAGGGTGTTCAGACTTCTATCCAAATGTGGGCTAGGAACCAGGAGATCACAACGTTGAAATCCGGAGGAAAGAAAAATCTCTGTCCATGGGATGGGAGCTGGAGACGGGCCAGGCCGCGGTGGGCGGGGCCGAGCGAAAGGACTTCCGGAAAGCTGAGCCAGAGCACGTGACTATTGTCGGCAGAAGCGGGGTGTAGCCTCGACAGCCAATCAGGGAGCGTTGAGTCTCCGCTCAGCCAATGGGGACCTGGTTTACGTGGCGCCCGCCCTAGCTCTCCGGCCTGCGAGCCTTGGCTGGGTTCTTTACCTTCCAAGGCTGCTATCGCTTTCCTGCGGAATATGCCATTCCTGGAGCTGGACACGAACTTGCCCGCCAACCGAGTGCCCGCGGGGCTGGAGAAACGGCTCTGCGCGGCCGCTGCCGCCATCCTGGGCAAACCTGAGGACGTGAGCGTGGGCCAGGGAGCACGGGGCGAAGGGAGGTTGGTGCACCAGGGGTCCGGCTCTGTCTCTGCCCCGCCTTCCCCACAGCGACCCTGACTCTCTCCTTAGGCACCCTTCCAATCCGCCCACCAAGCGGATTTATGCCTTATGATCTTGTGACTCCCCTTCCCCTTGTCTGCCCCTTGTCACCCTCCTAGCCATGACCCCGACGTGACCTCCAGGGAAGACACGTGACCAAGTCCCTGACCCTGCGGGCACCATGCGTTTAGGCGCTCGCGCGCTGGGGTCCCCAGAGGTAGCCTGGCCGGCCCCAGCTTCGGGCGAAACTTTCGTGTCTCTTGCAGCTCGTGAACATGGCGGTGCAGCCAGATCTGACCATGGCGCTGAACGACTCTGGATCCCTGTGCGCAGCTGTTCGTCTCCTCCATTGGCGTGGTGGGCACAGCAGAGGAGAACCGCAGCCACAGTGCCCGCTTCTTCGAGTTCCTCACCAAGGAGCTGGCCTTGGGCCAGGACCGGTGCGTAGGGGTAGGGTAGCAAGAGGATCCGTTTTGGGACTGCTGTGTGACTAGAGGCTAGTGATCCCACCCCCCGGGGAAAACATACATTCCTTGTCCTGCCCAGGAAGGACACATTCGGCCCCTTGACCCCTCAGGTCCCTCAGGTCCATCTTCAGAGTGGCTGCAGGATTGAATGAATTTCTGACCCTGTTCCTCAGTGTTTCCATCTGTGAACTGGGAAGGCTGTATTTGAACCATTCCCTAGGGGCACTGCAAGGGCTATGTGGGATGGTCTTGCAATGCTCTACCTTCCTTGGCACCTGACAGCGTAGGTACTCCTGACTGAACTCTGATTTTCAAGGAGAACTTGTCCGGGCTGGCCAGAGAAATTCTGGGTATGTCCTGTGGCCTAACTAGGTTGCAGCTGAGGCTCTGGGGATGGTCACAGAGTAGTGAAAAAGAGCATTGGCCTGGATGTCTAAACACCTAGATTCTGGACTCCAGCACAGCTAGGGGACTCCAGGAAAACCTGGAAATAAGTTATTTCAGGTTTGCAACCTCCTCTTTTGTGAATACAGTGTGGGTGGGTGAAATGACCTCCCTCCCCCACAAGAAGCCCCTACAGCCCAAACCTGGCATTCTGTGACAGGGTTAAAATTTCCTCTCTTGGGTGAAAAATATTTTTGAGATAAGTACATGATGAAGTATGGGCATGAGAAGCTTGAAAGGACCTTCCATAATGGAACCTTTGTTGTCCCAGAAAGGCTACTGAGGAATAGCTGATCCTGGTGGGTGCTCATACCTGGTCCGCAAGCTAGGGAGAGAATACAGTCAGCCCTCTATAACTGTGGGTTTTACAATGCTAAATTCAACCAACTATGGACTGAAGTATTTGAGAAAAAAAAAAAGGACAATTGTATGTATACTGAACACGTACCACCTTTTTTCCTTATTCTCTGAACAATACAGTATAACAACTATTTAAATAGCGTGTACATTGCATTAGGTATTATAAGGAATCTAGAGATGATTTAAAGTATATGGGAGGATGTACCTAGGATATATGCAAATACACCATTTAAGGGGCTTGAGTATCTGGATTTTGGTATTCTTGGTCCTGGAACCAATTCCTTACAAATATCAAGGGACAACTATAATTTTAACAATAAATAATGTACAAATACCTACTACATGATTCCATTTGATCCTTATGAGCTCTGTCCATGCTCCCCTTGTGTAAATATGCCATCCCCATGAGGTAGGTATCTCCATTATGCTGTTTTACGATGGGAAGATAAAGGCTGTCATACACCCCTCCTCTGCCTCCGGTCAGGCTGTACCAGGCTCTGGTGCTCTTCCCTGGAGACTTCTTGTCACCTCTGTGAGAGGGACATGTTCATTCCACATACATTAGTCAGGGGTCACCTTGTGGTTGGCCTTGAGCCAGGCTTTGAGAAAACAGTTGACTGAGGCACTGTGCATGCCCTTAGGGAGCCTGCAGTCAGGAGGAGGTAGGCTGCCCTGGGTCCACAGACCAGTAGAGATGATTGCACTTGCAGCATACACACTGAGGCTGCTGTGTTGAGGGTGTGTCCTGGGTGGGCCATGCTGATATTCGGTCATCATCCAATGCCTGACAGTCCCACTATCCTGTGGGGGTCCAGGAAGATCATTGCTGGGATGAGCAGGCTTACCAAATGCCTGGCGGGCTGAGACAGGCTGTTCTGAGAGCCCACAGTGGGAGTACCTGGTAGGGGTCTTGCAAGGTAAGGTGTTGTTGAAGAGCTAATGACATCTTTTTCTCTTATCTCCTGAAGGATAATTATCCGCTTTTCCCCGTTGGAGCCCTGGCAGATTGGCAAGAAAGGGACGGTCATGACTTTTTTATGATTGGCATAGAGGAATCCTGGGCATCTGTGAGCTGGTTGCCTTTTCCAGAGAGGCCTTCTGTCAGAGCGAGGGCCTGGTAGATACCAGCTTCAGGCACCCGCCTCACGCAGTCTTG
Source organism: Carlito syrichta (assembly GCF_000164805.1). NCBI lineage: Eukaryota > Metazoa > Chordata > Mammalia > Primates > Tarsiidae > Carlito > Carlito syrichta. The sequence goes on from NW_007255649.1 coordinate 95,484, forward strand.
TCTGTGACCTCATAGTCCTCTTACCCATCCTCATGCCAAATAAATGAAGAGAACTTCATTGTTCAAACATGACTTCTTTACCTTCCTGTACTCTTCCTGGGCATCCTGGGCCACCATGGGCAGCAGGCTTGTGGATGAGGAGGACATCTTAGGGAACCTGGAGGTAGGGTGATTTCCATCTTCAGGGCTGCTGTCTGATATGTTTAGATCTGGGGGTAGTGTGATCAGCCTGGAACCTTTGCTGTCCATGCCCATGTGCAGGCCTGTGGGGAAATGCAGGCAGCTGGTCTAGCCTAGACCTTCCTGCAGACTCTGCTGACCTCCTGAGGTTCCTTTCTTCAGCCTTGGGTGGCCTGGGCCATTCTGTCTCCATAATCTGCTATACCATGCCAGGGAACAGGGCAGGCTGGGCTTCAGGACTTGCTAATTCTTGTCTTTAGTGTGCTAGTGAATACCAGATTCAGATTCTCAGTCTGTGTGTATACATCATTAATAAAATTCATTTCTAATGGAATATGGCTGCTGTTTGTACCTGACCATCCCGAGGACTCTTATTAAAAGCTAGGTCTTAGGCCAGGCTTGGTGGCTAAGCCTGTAATCCCAGCACTTTGGGAGGCCGAGGCGAGTGGATTGCCTGAGCCTGTGGGTTCAGACCAGCCTGGGCAACTTGGCAAGACCTCATCTCTACAATAAATCAAAAATTAGCAGGGTGTGGTAGCATATACCTGTAGTTCAGGCTACTTGGAATGGTGAGGCGGAGTCCAGAAGGTAGACACTGGGGTGGCCATGAGTGTGCCACTGCACTCCAACCTGGGTGAGCTAGGTCTTGGAGTTTCCTTGGCTACCAGGCCCAACTGCTTTTGCATGCATTCTTCTGCCAACATGTTTCATGGGTGTCCTGCTTCCACAAGGAGCTCCGGGAATATTTGTGGGTTGAATATGAATAAATGGTTGCAGTCCCCAAGGATGGGATTCAGGCCTAGCTCTCCCAAGACCACAAGGCAGCAGTCCCTGTCTATCCTGCCCATATTGAATCTACCATCCTCACTGTAGTAAGAGTGATATGTTATCTGCTTGCTTGTTTGGACTGGGCTCTCCCCACTCCAGAGCTCTCTCTCCATCATGGCCCTGTGCTTTTCCTTATGGGAATACTGTGCTGCCTGAGGCTCCTGCATGATCTGCAGTTTCTCACCCCAGAAACTGCCACACAGCTCCCTGCAGCTTGGACTGCCCTTCCCACCTTTTTTCAACTGTTTCACTCCAGCACGGTTGGTGGAAGCTCTGTCCAAGACTGCACATTAATTCCACGCAGTTTTGAAACTGTTTATGCTTCTGTTCACCTGCCCTACTCTTCTGAAAGTCAAGTTTTGTGACTCACTAATTTTTGAAACATCTAGCAAGTCTGTACATATTTATTGTACTGAACTGACTGAGGTCTTCACCATGGTTTTATTGTCTTTATTAAGACTAAAAAGAAGCCATACCATTCGTTCCTATTTAAATCATCCTTGCCGGACTCGAGTAGCAATGAGTCAACCACAGTGGGAAGCCCTTTCCCGAGACGCCTCCTTATTATCTCCGAAGACAGTAACCTCTTTCAGCATGGGACCCTTGTCAGAAGCACTTCGACTCTGGAACCTCTTCAGCTCTGGAATTCTGACCCTGCTCCCCATCCCCTGTTCGTTTACCGCGTCTTCTTTTTTTCTGTTTCCATAGTTTGTATCTGTGCCTTTTGGGCTTCCAGTCCTTATCGCGGAGGTCGGGCGCGGGTAACACAATGAATAAGGATAAAACCCTTCCTCCCTGGCCCCCCAAGTTTCCCTGCCTTCAGAGCACCTTTCCCAGGTCGTGGCAACAACACGCAGCCTATCCATTAGCGACTCTTCGGGGCCAGGCGCTGAGCACTGCGAGCGGTGGAGCCCAGAGTCCAACCGCGAGCTGGCGCGCTGGGCACTGGCGCGCAAGGACCGAGAGTCCGGCTCCGGAACCAACAAGCGCAAGTCCCCAGTTTGACAGACGTGCCGAGGCGCTCGGAGAGGTGCCGCCCAAAGGCCCACAGCGCCTGTCTGGCTGGAGAGCGGCTCGGGAGCCTGCGCTGATTGGCTGGTGGAGCAGTCCCTGGGGCCAATGGGAGCGCGCTTTGTTGTCAGGCGCGCAGCCGGCCGGCGCGGGGGTCGGGTGGACAGGTAGTTGCTGTGGAGACGCCTGGTGGGTTCCGAGGCTGCTGGTTTGGGGTCAGCACCTGGGTGGGGGGAGAGGCTCGACCGAGCCCGGGCGCAGGCCCGAGGGGCTGTTGGCGCGGGCCGAGCTGCATGAGGACACCGAGGTTTCTTGGGCAGCCCCAGAGCCGTAGTCGGGGAAACCGAGGCCGGAGAGCCGGAGGGGCGAGGCCAAGCTTCCTGGCCCTCCCCACGGGCCTCTTTCCGGCTGTCGCTGCTGCCTTGGGTTGCCCAGGATGGGTCCCAGCCTCGGGAGAGCTTCACAGTAACAGCACGAGCCACCAGTGATCCGCGTCCGCGCGGTGCAGAGCCTCTCTCCTCTCGTCCTTCACAGCAGCCCTGAGAGGTGAGTGCTGTCATTAAAGTGCCATTTACTGAGGCCGGGGAACGTGAAATGACTTGCTCCAAGTCACCCAGTCGGTCAGGCGCCTCCAGAATGAGAATCTTGATCACTGCTCTCCCTGTTCCCGGGAGGAGGCGGGCCCTGGCTAGGTAGAGCTCACTTGACATCCCCAGTTGTCTGGAGTGGCTTTAGAGGGTCGCTTAACTCTTCAGGCCCAGGGTTAGTAAGGGTCGTAAGTTTGCGACCGTCGGATTCCATGCGGCCAAGATTCCTTCAATGTGATTGTTTGGGTTACAGATAGAATATTCTTAGAGTGGTTTCATTCATAGATCGGCAAACTTCTATTGTAAATGTATTGATATTTATATTATAATGTGTTGTAAATATAATAAGTATGATAGTACTTATAATTTTAAGTATTTTAGGCTTTGGGAACCATACTCTGACTACTCGACTCTGGTACTATAGTGTGGATATATGGATATAGCAAAAGACAATACATAAGAGGGGCTGTGTTCCAATACATTTTTATTTATGGGCACTGACGTTTGAATTTTATAAAATTTTCTTTTCTTTTCTTTCTTTTTTTTTTTTGAGTCAGAGTCTCTGTCGCCCAGGCTGGAGTGAGTGAGTGGCATGCTCTCCGCCACTGCAGCCTCCACCTACTGGGCTCAGGCGATCCTTTTGCTTCTACCTTCCAAGTAGCTGGAACCACAGCCACCAGGTCTGGCTGATTTTTTGATTTATTGTACTAGGTCTTGCCAACTTGCCCAGGCTGGTCTCGAACCCTGGGGCCCAGGCAATCCTCTTGCCTCGGCCTCCCAAATTGCTGGGATTACAGGTGTGAGCCACTGTGCCCGGCTTGAATTTTATATAATTTTCATGTGTCACAAATTTTTTTTTCAACCCTTAAAATGTAAAACACCACTGGTGAAGTGGCTCCCACCCATAATCTCAGCATTTTGGAAGGCCTAGATGGAAGAATCACTTGAAGTCAGGAGTTCAAGACCAGCCTAGGCAACATAGCAAGACCCCCACCTCTACAAAAAATAAATTAGCCAGGCGTGGTGGCATATCTGTAATCCTGGCTATTGGGGAGACTGAGGTGGGAGGATGACTTGAACCCAGGAGGTTAATGTTGCAGTGAGCTATGATCATGCCACTGCACTCCAGCCTGGGTGACAGAATGAGACTGTCTCAAAAAATAAAAATAAAAAGAAGAAAGAAAGCCGGGCTCGGTGTCTCAGCCTGTAATCCCGCACTTTGGGAGGCTGAGGTGAGTGGACTGCCTGAGCCCGCGGGTTCGAGACCCGCCTGGGCAACTTGGCAAGTCCTCATCTCTACAATAAATCAAAAAATTAGCCAGGTATGGTAGCGCGTGCCTGTAGCTCCAGCTACTTGGAAGGCTGAAGTGGAAGGATCGCCGGAGCCCATTAGGTTGAGGCTGCAGTGGCCTGGAGCGGCCACTGCACTCCAGTCTGGGTGATAGAGTGAGACTCCAACTCAAAAAACAAAAAAAAAAAAAAGAAATGAAAAAAGAAAAATAAACCTGTAAAAGCCATTCTTTGCTCCTGGACAGTACAACAGTGGACTAGTTAGCTTTCAGAACCCTTATCTAGTCAAACCTCAGACAGTAGAGGAAACTGAGACCTAGAAAGGGCATTGTATGCCAAATGCCACAACTGAGTTTAAGACCTAGGCTTCCCAAATTCCATGCCAGAGATGACCAGGAAACACCATTGCTTACCATTCTGGATCAGGGTGCTGAGGTGCCCAAAGTGTACAGTTCTTTATCATGTGTTTTTAGACCATGAAAACCATACTGTTAAGATTTTGGAAACTTGTGAGTTTTAACTGGTGAATGTAATATCCTGCGAAAATGTAACTGCTGGGATGGGAGTCAGAAATGAATAAATTTTTTTCCCTCATCTTTATTCAATTTCTGTATTTTTTTTAAAGCTCTTTTTAGTGATTTTCAGGGGTTTGTTATATAAATGGTCACCATTCTCACATTGCTTACAGGTGATAAATACATAATCTATATGGTTATTTCTTTTTAAGCTTTTTATTGTAAACTAAGATTAGAGAAAAACTGCCATAGTAATACAAAAAGTTTCCTATGTCCTTCACTCTGCTTCCCCTGAAGTTAACATCTTACATAATCGTAGCACAATTATCAAGAACAGGAAACTAACATTGGTACAGTATTACCAGCTGCACAGTACATATGTGATTGATTTTTTATTTTTAATTTATTTTTTTGAGTTGGAGTCTCATTCGGTCGCCCAGACTGGAGTGCAGTGGCCGCTCCCGGCCACCGCAGCCTCGCCTGCTGGGCTCCGGCGATCCTTCCGCCTCAGCCTTCAAGTAGCCGGCATTACAGGCATGCGCTACCATGCCCGGCTGATTTTTTGATTTATTGTAGAAATGAGGTCTCGCTGCCCAGGTGGGTCTCGAACCCGCGGGCTCAGGCAATCCACTCACCTCAGCCTCCCAAAGGCGCGGGATTACAGGCTGAGCCACCGAGCCCGGCTTATGTGATTGATTTTCACCAGCTTTTCAATTAAGGTTCTGTTGTCATTCCAGGATCTTATCCAAGATCCTATGTTGCATTTAGTTATTTCTCCTTGGCCTCCTGTAGTCTGTAACAATTCCTTAGTTTCTTGTTTTCCTTGATTTTTTTTTTTTGAGTGCTTTTTTTTTTCAATTCGAGTGCAAGTCTTGCTGTGTGTCCCAGGCTGGAGTGTAATGACATGATCACTGCTCATTGCAGCCTCGACCTCCTGGGCTCAGATGATCCTTTAGTCTCAGTCTTCCAGGTAGCTGGGACTGCAGGCACTTGTCACCACACCTGAGTAATGTTTTTTTATTCTTTCTGTAGAGACGAGGTCTCACCATGTTGTCCTGGCTGGTCTCAAACTCCTGGGCTCAAGCAGTCCTCCTGCTTCGGCATCCCAAAGTACTGGGATTACAGGAGTGGTCCACTACACCTGGCCGACCGTGATATTTTTAAGAATATTATTTGGCTGTGAGGCGGCCCATGCCTATAATCCCAGCACTTTGGGAGGCCAAGGTGAGAGGATTACCTGAGCCCATGATTTTGAGACCAGCCTGGGCAACTTGGTGAAACCTCATCTCTACAATAAATCAAGAAAAATTAGCCAGGTATGATGGCATGCCTGTAACTCCAGCTACTTGGAAGGCTGAGGCGGAAGGATAACCTGAGCCCAGCAGGTCAAGACTGTGGTGGCTGTGAGTATGCCACTGCACTCCAGCCTGGGTGACAGTGAGACTCCAACTCAAAATAAACAAACAAACAAAAAAATAAATAAATTTATTTCAGTTGTTTTATTTAATGTCCCTCACTTTAGGTTTGTCCAGTGTCCTCATTGTTGAAATGAGGGTATATAATTTTTAGCCAGAACATAAATATTAGTTTTGTGTCCTTAGGGCATCACATGAAGGAATTCAAGACATTGGTATGTCTTATTACTGGTGATATTGACCTTGGTTTATGTTTGCATTTATATCTCTTGGTTTACTTGGTGCCTGCCTGGTTTTTACACTATAGGGTTACTATCTTTTCTAATTATTAAGTACCTTGGGGGATATATTTCAGGTTGTCCACAAATTTATGCCCACTGACCTTAGTATCCACCTGTGGATCTTTGTGGTGTTTGCCTAAAGGTAATTATCTATTTCTTTCCGTCTGCATTTATTAAAATTCTACCGAAGGAAGAGCTACCCATTCTCTCATTTATTTATTTATTTGATTATGTATTTGTTTCAGCATGGACAATGGATATTCACTTTATTCTATGAGTTAAAATCCAATATCATCATTATTTAGTTACTTACTGTTCCAGCATTGGCTCCTTAGTTAAGATCTCCTTTAGGCATACTTCTGTGTTCTATCAACAGGCTCTCATCATTTTTCTGAGTACTTACTTGCTGTATGGCACCACAAGTTATTCCAGGCTCCCCTTGTATTTTCTTTGCCTCACCCCTAGAATCACAGTTCTTTTTTTCTTCAGACTCAGAGTGTCCAGCTAGGGTACTGTTTCCACTGTTACTTAAATTAGTTATTTTCTTCCTAATGCTATTCTGAGTGGTGGTGCTAGGTGTAATACAGTTAAGTTCGTTGTTAATGTTTATATTGCAGTTTGGATTCTTCCTACATCTTAATTGATACTAGCTTATTTTGAGGGTTTGAAACATGACTGAGATTCTGAGAGTAAGAGGTTCACACAAAGGTAGGCTCAGAGAAGTGTCACTCCGTCCTCATCCCTACCACACTGTTCCCAATCATGCTTTCTTTGTATCCCTTTCCTTCCTACCGTATATAGCTAACTTAAGTAGCTACATTAACCTGTGTTTCTTTTGCACAAATTAGCAGATAGTTGTGTATTTTTATATCTTCTCTCTTATATGAAGAGTGGCATGCTATAGATAATTGTTTACTTTTTTCATTTAACAATATACCTTCAAAATCACCCCATGTCTGTTCTGAGATCTTCCCCATTCATTTTAAAAAAACACTTTATTGAGATATAATTTACATACCTTAAGTTCGCACATTTAAAGTGTACAATTCAGTGGTTTTTAGTATATACACAGTTGTGCAAACATTACCACAATCAATTTTAGAACATTTTTGTAACCCCAAAAGAAATTTGCCATCTTCTCTTTCCCCAGCCCTAGGCAACCACTAATCTACTTTCTATCTGTATAGATTTACCTATTTTGGATATTTCCTATAAATGGGATCATGTAATATGTGGTCTTTTGTTACAGACTTCTTTCACTTAGCATAATGTTTTCATGATTCATCCATGTTGTCAGTACTTCATTACTTCTTATGGCTGAATTATATTCCATTGTACCAGTATACCATCTTTTCTTTATCCTTTCATCAGTTGGTGGACTTCTGGGTTGTTTCTACTTTTTACTATTTGAATAATGCTGCTATGTGCAGTACTTCATTAATTTTTACAGCTGCATATTACCTCATTGCATGGATGTACTATACATAGTTTACTCATCCACTCTCCTATCTGGGCCATTAAGGTTGCTTCCAGTATCTTGCAATTATAAACACTGCTGCACAATGAATAAACCCTTTGCATATGTATTTTTGTGTTGTTGGAGGTACATCTTCAGGGTAGATTCTAGAAGTGGAATTGCTCGGTTGAAAGATAAATGCAAATGTAATTTTCTCAGATATTGTCAAATTTCCTTCCAGGAGAGTTGTACCAACTTGCACTTGCACTAACAATGTATAAGAATAGTGCCTGTTTCCCCACAACCTTGCCAACAGAGTATGCTGTCATGCTTGATTTTTGCCCGTGTGATAGGTGAGAAATGGTGACTCAGTGCTGTTTTAATATACATTTCTCTAATTTTGAGTGATTTGAACATTTTTTCATATGTTTGAGAGCCAGTTACATGTCTCCTTTTGTGTCATATTTTTTCTCCCTTTGCCAAGCTGTTCTTTAGCTTTTTTAAAAAGTTGTGGTGAAATATAAGTGACATAGTATTTTATATTTTTAAATACCTCCATATTATTGTACAGCCATCAGTGCCATCTATTTCCAGAACTTCTTTTCATTTTTTCAAACTGAAACTCTATACTCATTAAACATTAATTCCACATTCTTCCCTTTCCCTGGTTCCTGTCAGCCACCATTCTTTCTATTTTTATGAATTTGAATACTTTATGTACTTTATATAAGTGGAATCATACAATATTTGTCTTTTTGTAACTGGCTTATTTCTTAGTGTGATGTCCTTAAGGTTCATCCGTGTTGTAGAACATGTCAGAGTTACCTTCTTTTTTGTAGCGTGTGTCAGAATTACTTTGTTTTTTGGGACTGAGTAAATTTTATTATTTGTATGCACTACATTTTGTTTATCCATTCATCTATCAATGAACATTTGGGTTGCTTCCACCTGTTGGCTGTTGTAAATAATGCTGTGTCCTTCCATTTTTAAGAACTATTTCTATATTAGAGATATTAGTCCCTTACTGGTGGCATATGTTACAAATATTTTCTCCCAATTTGTCAGTTGTCTTCTGACTTCTTTTCTGTTTTTTTTTCTTTTTTTTTTTTGGTCATGCAAAAATGTTTAATAGTTACATTTATTAATCTTTTACTGTCTGGATTTTAAATCACAGTTAGAAAGCCTTTACCTAATACTTAATACTAAGTATTAATACTAAGATTAAAGAGGAATTCACTCATGTTTCCTTTAGTAGTTGTATGGTTTCATTTTTATCATTTAGATTCCCAATCCATTTGGCATTGCAAATTTGGTGTGAAGTATGGATCTAATTTTAACTTTTTCCATGTGTCCACCAATTCATTCTAGCACCACTTATTACAAAGTTCATCTTGACCTCAATGATTTGAGATGTCATCTTTGCCATATTTAAATTTCCGTATGTACTTGAGTCTTGCTCTTTTTGTCTATGTATGCACTAGTATATCACATTGTTTTGATTATTAAGACTTTAAATAGTATGTTTTACTATTTGGTAGGGTCTGTCTCCCTTATAGTTTTTTGTTTTTGCTGTTTTCCTAGCTAGTCTTATATTTTTGTTTTTCCATATAAATTTTTATATCAACCTACCTATTATCTTGTTGGTATTTTTATTGGAATGATATTGAATTTATAAATTAACTTGGGGAGAACTGACATGCTTATATTTTTGAGTCCTATCCAGGAGCAGGAGATTTAATTCTACTTGTTCACATTTACTTTAGAGTTTTTAAAATTTTCTTTGTATAGGCTGAATTGTTTTTATTAACTTTATTCCTAAATATTTAATCATTTTATTGCTATTGCAGATGGGATTTTTCTCTACCATATGTTTTCTGCTAATTGTTTGGGTATATAAAGGCTATTGTTTTTCTTTTGTGGGGGGAGTGATTAGGAAGCGTTTTATTGGCCACTGGAGCAGAGATTTTCATTTAGCGGCTCAGCTGTGATGCTCCTCTCCCCGTGTTATTTTACACAGAAGTGTAAAGGGGACCTTGTATTGCAAAGAGATTTGTAGAGTGAGTGTCTTGGGGCACAATGAGGGACTTCCCTGGGGCCAAAAGAACCCAATACCCATTTCCACACTGGTCAGATACAACTGCCCAGCCCACAGTGGCCTTGGGCCTTAGTCCCGGGCTCTGGCTTTCAGAGAGGCTTCCTACTTCCCTGTCATCTCCTTGGGCAATGGCAGCAGGCCCTGGCAGAGCTCCTGCCTTTCCACTTCACACATGCACTCCCTCAGGCAGTTCTTTGTGTTAAACCCAGAATTCAAATCCGAGAGAGACCACAAAGAGCCAGCTCCGATGCAAACACACGAGGGTCTTTATTCAGGCTTGAGTCTGGGCTCACGTATGAAGCCGGCAGTGGCTTCAGGGATGAGAGCCTCGATCCAGTATGGCAAGCAGTTTTTATGCACCATTACAGAGGGAGGGGAAAGAACTTTAAACTTGGTTTTACATGATTGGGTAATTTCTCCTAATGGTACAGGAACACTTGGTACTGGTAGGTGCCTTTTGTGGGCTCCAACCTGACTGCCCGTGATTGACAGAAACCCACTTAACGGGCAGAGTGGAATGTCAGATAAGTTAGGTTCATACAGTCACTGCGTATAAATTAACTTGAGCAAGCAGGCAGGAGGTTACCAGCACCTCCAAGTCTGCTGATCCAAACTGAGGAATGCTTAGGAGAGCTTGTTTGCTTAACAATTACATAACATAACATGGTCATTATGGGACAACAAAAGCTAAACTTAACAAAGTTTTAAATATGAATGCTGCAAACACATACAGTGAATGTGGGTTAGAAATTTATATAGTACTAGTTCTAGGAATTTATAAAATATCGCAAACGTCTTATGGCAAGGCGGTTTTTGTAAAAGTCTTTTGATTCTCTCAGGTTTACACAGCCACTACATGTAAATTAACTTTGACATGGGAACTGAAGGTTTAAATCAACATAGCACCTACTTGGAGAGCAGCTAGCGCCTCAGAGTCTACTGCAAAGGAATGTCTGAAAGGGGCTTATCGTTTTAACATTTACACACTGCTAGCAGCAGCTGCGGAAGCAATCGGTTATTTTATGAGACAAACAAAAATTAAACTTAACAAATTTCTAAGTACAAGCACTGCAAACAAATACGGTGAACATGGGGTAGGAATTCATATAGTAATAGTTCTCTTAGAGTTTTTTTGAATCTCTTGGGTCTCTCACTTTGGAGGGCTGGAGTTGGCTGGGTGAGAGCGCTGCTTTTTCTCCTGCTCCTCTTTCTTAAGGGTTTCTTCAGTCTTCCCCAAGATCTTTCTGATGTGCACTATGATCTCCTTATTGTTCTTGGTCTCCACATCCACTGTTCCCCAGGACCTGTTCCCCAGAATCTAAGTAGAATCACAGGAAGGGTGATGGCGTCGTGTTCTTTATTTTTTTTTTTTGAGTTAGAGTCTCACTCTGCTGCCCAGGCTGGAGTGCAGTGGCACATTCATGGCCACCACAGCCTCAACGTGATGGGCTCAGGCGATTCTTCTGCCTCAGCCTTCCAAGTAGCTGGAACTACAGGTGTGCAGCACCACACCCGGCTAATTTTTTGATTTATTGTAGAGACACGGTCTCACCAATTTGCCCAGGCTAGTCTGGAACCCATGGACTCAGGCAATCCTCCCACTTCCACCTCCCAGAGTGGTGGGATTACAGGCGTGAGCCACTGCGCCTGGCTGGCGTCATGTTCTTAAACATAATGATCTGTACCCAAGGGTTTTTGTATTGAATCTAAGGTATGTTGAAAACCACAAATTTCCTGGCGCCCTTGGCCAGATCCCCATGTGTGTTGTAACAATTCAGTCTTGACATTCACCGAATCCTTGAACACCACGTTCCCCTTGCTGAGATCCTGCAGGGTGCAGCGGATGGGAAAGCCGCCCTTTATGGACACGGCGGTGGCGGCGCTGGTCAAGCATGCTGGAGCCTGGCGCCGAGCAGCAAGAAGACAGCAAGCAACTGCTGCAGCCGGGTGGATCTCATGCCACTTCTCCCCAGAGCCAGTTTCCACTTAAGATTTTTATGTATTCTTAAATTGTGCTACTTCACTGAGTACTTTTATTACTGGATAAATTTTATTACTGACTTTGGGATTTTCCAGATATTATATTATCTGCAGTTAGGAATAGTTTTATTTTTTTCCTTTACCCATTCTTATACTTCTATTTGATTTCCCTCTTCTAATTTCATTGGTTGATACTCTAGTACAATGGTGGACAGAAGCAGAAATAGTAGCCATCCTTGCTTTGTTTCTGACATTAATGTAAATGCTTCTGTTGTTTTTCCACTAGATAAGATTTTGGCTTAAGAACTAAGGTATATATATTTTTTACCATGCTAAAAAAGTATCCCTCAGTGCCTATTTTCTTGTATTTTATATTTAAAATCATGATTGTAAGATGAATTTCCCTTCTAGAAAGAACTTTCTTTCCTATGGAGATAACATATGATATTTTTTTCTCTTAGATGGTGTCATTGTGTTTTCACAGGTGATGAAAGTTTTTATTAGTATTTCTTTAAATTTCTTCAATTTTGGTTGCATTTTCTTTCACCCAGAAGTTGTTTAGTAGGAGATTCTTAAATTTTTAGATAGACAAACCTTTCTTCTGTTGTTGGTGGTGGTGGTGTTAGTACATTCTAGTTTCTTTTCTTTTTTTTTTATTTTTTTATTTAGAGTCTCACTCTGTCACCCAGGCTCAAGTGCAGTGGCATGCTCACAGCCTCCACAGCCTCGATCTGCCGGGCTCAGGTGATCCTTCCGCCTTAGCCTTCCAAGTAGCTGGAACTACAGGCATGTGCCACCATGCCTGGCTTGTTTTTTGATTTATTGTAGAGACGAGGTCTCACCAAGTTGCCCAGGCTGGTCTCGAACCCCTGGGCTCAGCAACCCTCTCACCTCGGCCTCTCAAAGTGCTGGGATTACAGACTTGAGCCACTGCGCCCACCCACATTCTAATTTTAATGTATTGTGATCAGACAGTTGTTTGTTTTTGATTCCGAATCTCACTCTATCGCTCAGGCTAGAATGCAGTGGCATAATCATGGCTCACCCCCGCTAGGTAACCAGGACTATAGATGTATGCCACCATGCCCAGCACTTTTTTTATTTTTTTGTTTTTTTTGTAGAGACAGGGTCTTGTTGTGTTGCATAGTCTGGTGTCGAATGCCTGGACTCAAGCAATTCTCTTGCTTCAGCCTTCCAAAGTGCTGGGATTACAGGCGTGACCCACTGTGCCTAGTGAGAGTGTTGTTTTTAATAACTTTACTTCATGGAAGATATTTTCTTTGTGACCTAATAAATGTGCAGTTTTTTTGTTTTTGTTTTTTTTTGTGAGAGTGCTGTGAGCACTGGAAAATATGTAATCTCTGTTATCAAGGTGTAGAGTTTGATATACATCTATAAGATTTCCTCTATTTGTTATATTGGTTAGATTTTTCTGTCTCCTTATGTATTTTTCTTTCTCTACTTCATCTGTCTTTACTTTTTTTTTTTTTTTTCTTTGCAAACACAGACTCTTGCTGTGTTGTCCAGGCTGTACTTGAACTCCTGGGCTCAAGCAATCCTTCCACCTCAGCCTCCCGAGTAGCTGGGACTTCAAACACACACCACAGATGGTGCTTGATCTGTCTTGTTTTGAGAGTGGTGTGCAAGTCTCTTATTATTAGTGTGTTACCATCTTCCTTGCATCCCTTGTGGATTTTGCTGCTTTAAATTGGTTGCTGTGTTATTTGGTGCATATTCTTTTTTTTTTTTTTCCGAGTTGTGGATCTCATTCTGCCACCCAGGCTGGAGTACTGTGGCATGATCATGACTTATTGCAGCTTCGACCTCCTGGGCTCAGGCAGTCCTTCTGCCTTAGCCTCCCAAGAGACTGGAATTATAGATATGTGCCACCACTCTCGGCTAGCTAAGTTTTTTATTTTTTAAATTTTTTTTAGAGATGAGGTCTTGCTATGTTGCCTAGGCTGGTCTCAAAATCCTGGGTCAAGCAGTCCGCCCACCTCAACCTCCCAGAGTGCTGGGATTACAAGCATAAGCCAACACGCCTGACCTGGTACATATTCTTGATTGTTATATTATCAGTGTGAATTATGCCTTTAGTCACACTTAATACTTTGGGACTTGAGTTATATTTTGCCTGATGGTTGGATGGCTGTCCTGCATTATTTTTAAAAATTGTGTTTGTTTTTATTTTATTTTTATGCTTACTAAATAAAAGTAAATTATTTGACCTTTTTTGGGGTGTATAGTTCTGTGGCTTTTAATGCGTGTATAGCTTTGGGTAACCATTGCCACAGTCTGAACACAGAGCAGTCCCTTGCCTATGGCAGCCCTTACAGACACCTTCCCTTACCCTGGCTGCCTCCATCGCCATAGTTACGTCTTTTCAAGAATGTAGTGGAAATGGCATCATGATAGTGCACAGCCTTTTGAGACTGGCTTCTTCCACTCGGCATCATGCCTTTGAGATTCATCCACGTTGTTATGTGTGTCAGTCATTCCCTTAAATTGGTAGTAGTATTCTGTTATGTAATAGATCACATTTGAGCGACTCACCTGATGACAGGCATTTGGGTTGTTTCCAGGTTTTGATTATTTGAGTGGAGCTGCTATAAACATTTTACACAAATTTTGTATGAACGTTTCTCTAGGGTACATAACTAGGAGTGAGATTGCTGTGTTATATGCAAAGTGTGTTTAGCTTTATAAGAAACTGTTTCCTAGCATGGTTGAACCATTTGGCCATCTGTCAGTGTAAGAGTTATGGTTGCTCTGTATTAGCGTTATCAGTTTTTTAAAATTTGGCTATTCTAATAGATGTGTATAATATCACATCATGAATTTAATTTGCATTTCTCTGATGACTAATGAGATTGAACACCTTTTAATGTACTTATTTACAATGTGTATATCTTCATTGGTGATGTCTATTCAAATCTTTTGCCCATTTTTAATTGTCTGTTTTAAACTGTGCCAAAATATACATAACAACATTTACCATTTTAACTATTTTTATTTATATATTTTTTTGAGTCGGGGTCTCACTCTGTTGCCTAGGCTGAAGTGCAGTGGCATGATCATGTCCCACGACAACCTCGACCTCCTGGGCTCAGGCGATTCTTCTGCCTCAGCCTCCTGAGTACCTGGGACTACAGGTGTGTTCCACCATACCCAGCTATTTTTTAACTTTTTAGTAGAGATGTTATCTCACTGTGTTGCCCAGGCTGGTCTTGAACTCCTGGGCTGAAGCTTTCCTCCTGCCTTGGCCTCCCAAAGTGCTGAGATTGCAGGTCTGAGCCACCACACACCCAGCCCCACTTTAACCATTTTTAAATGAAAAATTCAGTAGCATTAAATAACTCACCACTACATATCCTGAACAGAAACTTTGTACCCATCAACGATAACTCCTGATTTCACCTGCCTTGCAGCGCTTGGTAACCTCTGTTGTACTTTCAGTCTTTATTAGTTTGCCTATCCTAGGTACCTCATGTAAGCGGAATCATATAATGTTTCTCCAATTTTGTATGGCTTATTTTACTTTAGTGTAGTGCTTTCAGGGTTCATTCATGTTGCAGCATGTATCAGAATTTCATTCCTTTTTATGACTGAATAATATTCTACTGTATGGATATACCACATTTTGTTTATTCATCTGTTGTTGGACACTTGGATTGTTTTCCACTCTTTTCGCTATCGTGAATAATGCTGCCATGGTGTACAAGTACCTGTCCAAGTTCCTGTTCTTTCAGGTATATACCCAAGAGTGAAATTGCTGGGCCATATGGCAATTTTATGTTTAACTTTTTGAGGACCTACTGAGCTGTTTTCCACAGGGGCTGTGCCATTTTACGCTCCCAACAGCAGTATATGTGTGTCCTATTTCTCTACATCCTTGTCAACACTTATTTTCTGTTTTGTTTTGTTTGTTTGGTAGTAGTCACCCTAGTGGGTATGAAGTGGTATCTCATAGTTTTGATGTACATTTCCCTAGTGACTAATAATTCTGATCATCTTGTCATAGACTTATAGGTGTTTGTATATATTTGGAGAAAATGTCTTTACTATTCACCCATTTTTAAATTGCGTTGTTTGTCTTTTTGTTGTTGGGTTGTAGGAATTCTTTACATAATATTATTAGATACAGGATTTATATATACTCTTATTAGATATATGATTTACAGATACTTTATTTCATTCTGTGGGTTGTCTTTTTATTTTCTTGATAGTGTCCTTTGCATAAAAGTTCTAAGTTTTGATGAAGTCTAATTTGTCTATTTTTTCTTTTGTTTTCTATGCTTTTGGTGTCATACTTAAGGAATTATTGGTAAATCCAAGGTTGTGAAGATTTCCCCCTATATAAGAGTTGCTTCTTTCTTGCTGCTTTCAGGATTCTCTCTTTGTCTTTCAATAATTTGACTCTAGTGTGTCTCAAAGTGGATGTCTTTGAATTGATACTGCTTGGAGTTCTTTAGAGCCTGCTTTGCAAGTGAAAGCAGCAGTTCAGATGAAGGCTATGTGATGTTTAATGGGATTGGAGGTCTTCTGGGTTTTGGTGCATAGAGCCCTGTGGAAGAGCAGGAGAGGGTGGCATTGATATGGGAGCTTGGAAGGCTACTCCACCTCTTCTTATCTCCATTGGGCTCCATGACTGGTCCCTGGGGCTGTAAACTCTGCCTGCTGGAAGTCATCAGGGAGTGACTCAAGCTATTGGTCTGGCCATGGGCTGTTGGCCTGCCTTGAGGGTGCTCGGAGCCTAGCAGAGACTTTGAAGTGAAGTCTGCTTTGTGCTTTGAAAACACATTCCAATTTGATCCTAATTGGAATCTCATTATGGCTTATTCTTAAGTTCCAGGATTATGTTTGTTTAGTTATGAAGCTTTTTAAAAAATTGTGATAAAATATACAAACAAAATTTACCATTTTAGCCATGTTTTAAACATGTAACTCAGTGGTGTTAAGTATACATTTACACTATTGTGTTATCACCACCACCATCCATCTCTAGAATTCTTTTCATCTTGCAAAACTGAAGCTTTATACCCATTAAACAGTAACTCTCCATTGCCCCCTTCCCCAGGCCCTGGCAACCACCAATCTACTTTCTGTTTCTGTGAATTTGCCTCTTCTAGGTTTCTCCTGTAAATGGAATCATACAGTATTTGTCCTTTTGTGTCTGGCTTCTTTTTCCATATTGTAGCATGTGTCAGGATTTCCTTCATTTTTAAGGTTGAATAGTATTTCGTTGTATCTATACACACCACCTTTTTTTTAATCCTTCTGTCAGTGGACATTTGAATTGCTTCTGCCTTTTGGCTGTTGTGAATAGTGCTGCTATGAACATGGGTGTGCAGGTATCTGAGTCCTAGCTTTCATTTACTGAGTATATACCCAGAAATAGACGTGCTGGGTGATATGGTAATTTGATGTTTAGTTTATTGAGGAACTGCCACCATTTTCCATATTGCCTGCACCATTTACATTCTCACCAGCAATGTGCAAGGGCTCCGGTTTCTCCATGTCCTCACCTTATTTTCTGATTTTATAGCCTAGATGCTGAGCTTGAATGCTTTCATTTTTACTTTTATCTTTTTTTCACATTGTATGGTGGTCACAGTGTCCATTATGGTATAGCTTATGGTAAAGCTGCAGTTTCCAAACTTTTGATCAGCAGCATTCTTTTTTTTTTTTTTTTTGGATTAAAGGAAGATTTTTTTTTAATCAATATTTTTTAGTTTGATATTGTGGGGTACAGTTAAGGGTTAGGTATACAAATATGCTTCATTCAGGCCCCTTTGTTGATAACAGGTGTCTCCCCATCCCCAGACAGATGTTTACTACCATTAGTCCCACCCCCCCACATAGTTTCCCGCCACTGTCAGTCATTTTCTTATGGTAGTGCGTTGGATGATCAAGGTCCACTATATGAGTGAGAATATGTGATACTCAGATCTTTGTTTCTGTGAGAGGTCACTCAGTATTATAGACTCTAGCTCGATCCAGGTTGCTGCGAAATTCATGATTTTGTTCTTTTTTTTATGGCTGCATAGTATTCCATCGTGTATATATACCACATTTTTTAAATCCAGTCCTCTTTTGATGAACAGCGTGGTTGGTTCCAGGTTCTTGCTGTTGTGAACAATGCTGCGATAAACATTCGTGTGCAGGTATCTTTTTTATAGAGTGATTTGAGTTCTTCAGTGTATATTCCCAGTAGGGGGAATGCGGGGTCCTATGGGAGGTTGATGTTTAGAGCTTTTAGGAATCGCCACACTGCTTTCCACAGAGGTTGCACTAGTTTACACTCCCACCAACAGTGTAGGAGTGTTCCCTTTTCACCACATCCTCTCCAACAACTATTATTTTCTAAGTTATTGATAATTGCCATTCTGACTGGAGTTAAGTGGTATCTCAGTGTGGTTTTGATTTGCATCTCCCTGATGATTAGTGAGGTTGAGGATTTCTTCATGTGTCTGTTGGCTGCTCGGATGTCTTCCTTTGTGAAGTGTCTGTTCATATCTTTTGCCCATTTTATAATGGAGTTGCTTGTTTTTTTCTTTTCAGCATGTTTGAGTTCCTTGTAGATCCAAGATGTTAAGCCTTTGTCAGACCTGGAATTGGCAAATACTTTTTCCCAGTCTGTAGGCTGTCTCCCTGCTCTCTTGATGATTTCTTTGGCTTTGCAGAAGCTTGTCAGTTTAATGAGGTCCCACTTGTCTATCTTATCCCTTATGGCCTGTGGGTTTCGAGTTTTGTTCAGGAATTGGATGCCAGTTCTAATTTCCACGAGGGTATGTCCTTCGTTTTCTAAGGTTCTTATGGTTTGAGGTTTTACATTTAGGTCTCTGATCCATTTGGAGTTAATTTTTGTGTATGGGGATAGATAGGGGTCCTGTTTCAATCTTCTGCATGTGGTCAGCCATTTTTCCCAGCACCATTTACTGAATAGGTTCTCCTCTCCCCAGTGATAGGTTGTGGAGGCTTTGTCGAAGATGAGTTGGTTGAGAAATTGAGGTTTTGCTTCTGGGATCTCAGTTCTATTCCATTAGTCTATATGCCTGTTCCTATACCAATACCAAGCTGTTTTGAAGATTGTAGCTTTATAGTAAAGTCTGGTAATGTGATACCATCTGCTTTGTTTTTTTTTGCTGAGGATTGTTCTGGCTATTCTTGGTCGTTTGTGTTTCCATATGAATTCCTGTGTTGTTTTTTCTAGGTCTGAGAAGAATGTTGCTGATAATTTGATGGATATTGCATTGAATCTGTAGATTGCCTTAGGTAAGATGGACACCTTCACAGTGTTGATTCTTCCAATCCACGAGCATGGGATATTTTTCCACTTGCTTGTGTCATCTTTGATTTCTTTGAGCAGAGTTTTGTAGTTTTCATTGTAAAGGTCTTTCACGTCTCTGGTTAGGAAGATGCCAAGGTATTTCATTTTTTGTGTGGCTATTTTGAATGGAATTGTGCTTCTTATTTGGGTTTCTGTTTGTTTATTCTTGGTGTAAAGAAATGTGATTGTCTTTTGCACATTTATTTTATATCCTGAGACTTTGCCGAAGGCCTTTATCAGTGTAAGGAGGTTTTTGACAAATTCTCTTGGGTTTTCAAGGTACACGATCATGTCATCTGCAAAGAGAGACAATTTGACTTCCTCTTTTCTTATCTGGATACCCCTGACTGCCTTCTCTTCTCTGATTGCTCTAGCCAGGACTTCCAATACAGGAGGGGTTAGAGTGGGCACCCTTTTCTTGTTCCAGTTTTCAGGGGAAATGGTTCCAATTTTTGTCCGTTTAGGAGTATGCTGGCTGTGGGTTTCTCGTAGATGACTTTTACTACTTTGAGGTATGTTCCCTGTATGCCTAGATGTTTGAGGGTTTTTATCCAGAAGGGGTGCTGGATTTTATCAAAAGCTTTTTCTGCATCTAATGATATAATCATGTGGTTTTTGTTTTGACATCTGTTGATGTATTTAATTACATTTATGGTTTTACGAATGTTGAACCAGACTTGCACCCCAGGGATGAAGCCTACTTGGTCATAATGGATGATTTTTGAGATGTGTTGTTGAATCTGGTTTGCTAGGATCTTGTTGAGAATTTTAGTGTCTATGTTCATCAAAGATGTTGGCCTGTAGTTCTCTTTTTTTGTTGGATCTTTACCTGGCTTGGGTATCAATGTGATGTTAGCTTCGTAAAATGATTTGGGGAGAGTTCCATCTTTCTCAATCGCCTGAAATAACTTCAGTAGGATTGGAATCAGTTCCTTCTTAAATGTCTTGTAGAATTCTGCTGGAAAGCCATCTGGTCCAGGGCTTTTTTTGGTAGGTAGTTTTCTTATTACATAGTCAATTTCCTTGATTGTTATTGGTCTATTTAGGGTCTCAATTTCTTCTTGTTTTAACCTAGGTAGGTTGTGTGATGACAGAAAGTCCTCCATTTCCTTGAGGTTTTCAAGTTTGTTTCCATACAAGTGTACATAGTAGTCTCTGATGATCTTTTGTATTTCTTCAGGGTCAGATGCGACTTCATCTTTTGTGTTTCTGATTGTGCTTATTTGGATTTTTTCTTTCTTGGTCAGTCTAGCTAGGGGACCATCGATCTTATTTATCCTTTCGAAGAAGCAGCTTTCTGTTTCATTGATTTTTTTGTATTATCTTTTTGTCTTCTATGTCCTGGATTTGGGCTTTTATTTTGGTGATCTGGATTCATCTGCTAAAATTAGGGCTTTTGTGGTCTTGCTTTTCCAGCTTCCTTAGGTGGCTTGTTAGGCTGTTAATTTATGCTCCTTCCATTTTCTTCATGTGTGTTTGTAGGGATGTAAATTCCCCTCTTATCTCAAAGCTTTTAAGGTGTCCCAGAGATTTTGGTAAGGTGTTTCTTTATTTTCATTTGTTTCCAGGTATCTTTTGATCTCTGTTTTGATTTCATCATTGACCCAGGAGTTGTTTAGCATCATGCTGTTTAGTGACCATGTCTTTGTGGGTTTTGGGGGGACCTTGTTGGTGTTAATGTTTATTTTTATTCCACTGTGGTCCGAGAAGGTGCATGGTAGAATTTCGGTCCTTTTATATTTGCTTATGCTTGATTTATGGCCAATTAATGTGGTCGATCTTAGAATACGTTCCATGCGGTGATGAGTAGAATGTGTATTCTGTGGTCTTTGGATGGAGTGTTCTGTAGGTATCAATTAAGTCCATTTGGTCCAGAGTCACATTGAGGTTCTGGATCTCATTGCTGATTTTTTTGTCCTGATGATCTGTCTAGGGTTGTGAGTGGGGTATTAAAGTCCCCAGTTATGATGGTGTTAGAGTCAATATCCTTCTTTAGTTTTCCTAGGAGTTGCTTTATAAAAGTTGGTGCACCTATGTTAGGTGCATATGTTTAGGATAGATATTTCTTGTTGATGGAGTAAACCTTTTATCATTAGGTAGTGGCCCTCTGTATCTTTAAATTTTTGATAGCTTAAATGGTATTTTGTCTGAAATTAGGATCACGACTCCTCCTTTCTTTTGTGTTCCTTTCACCTGAAAATTTGTTTCCCATCCTCTTACTTTGAGTCTGTGCGTGTCCTTTCTAGTGAGATGTGTCTCTTGAAGGCAGTATATTGTTGCCTGGTGATATTTTATCCATTTTGTCATTCTATCTCTTTTCAGTGGTGCGTTTAGTCCATTCACATTCAGACTAATTATTGAAATGTGAGAGTTCATCCCTATCATGGAGTTCTTATTGAGTTATTGTTCTTCCACTTGGTTTTTTCTTTTTTCTTTTTCTTTTTTTTTTTTTTTTTGTCTTTCTTTTGCTTTTGGGGTTGGTTCGTGTATATTTTATTCTTTTCCCTGTACTCTTGTGAAGAACGTTGTTCTTTTTTTCCCCTTTTCTTCTGTGTTTAGTACTTTCTTGAGTGTTTCATGTAGAGGTGGTTTGGTGGCAGCGTAAGTTCTTAGAGATTGGATATCTGGGAAAGATTTTAATTCTCCCTTGCTGATGAAGCTTAATCTGGCTGGGTAGGTTATTCTTGGTTGAAATTGCTTAACTTTTAGGACTTTGAAGATAGGGCTCCAAGCTCTTCTAGCCTGCAGGGTTTCTGTAGATAAATCTGCTGCTATTCTAATTGGTTTTCCCTGGTAGGTGATCTGGCCTTTTTCTCTTGCTGCCTTTAGGATTTTTCTTTTATGCCTACTTTGTTTAGGCGAATTATTACGTGTCTAGGAGTTGGTTTTCTCATTTGTTGTCTTGCAGGGGTTCTCTGAATCTCTTGTGTTAGAGTTTTGGCATCATTGATTAGATAAGGGAAGTTTTCTTGAATGATCTCATGGAAGGTTTGTTCCAGTGTGGTGTCTGTCTCTCTTTCTGCCTCAGGAAGACCAATTACTCTTAGGTTCTATCTCTTGAAGTAATCGCTCATCTCTTGAAGGTTTTTTTCTGTCTTTTTGAGCTTGTTTTCTGTGTTTTTGAGAATTTGGGTTAGTTCTATATTTTGGTCCTCAAGCTCTGAGATTCTTTCTTCTGCTTGGATAATTCTGCTTTCCATGCTTATCAGTTTGTTATTTATTTCATTCACCATGTTCTTTATTACTGTTATCTCAGATATCAGCTCCTTCCTAATTTCTTCTTGAATCTCCTCAATTCTTTTTAATCTCTCCATTAATGTCTTAATATCTAGGTTTATAGTTTGAGACCAGTCATTCTGGGGGCTCTTCATTGTTTGCATTCCGAAGTCAGTTTTCTCAGTGTTAGCCCTCCCAGGAGTCTCGGAGAGACCCATATTCTTCTTTTGGTTTTTCTTCGTTTGTGTAGATTTTTCTCTCGTCTCTTAGTGGCTAAAATCCCTTGAGCTCTATTCTCCAGCCTCTCCCCTCTGTTTTTGTTCAGCATTCTTTTTTTCTAAATGTAGAACCCAGGAGAAAAAAGAGTTATCAGCCTAGGAAAGGTTTCAGTCTTCTTTGTCTGTAAGAAAGACTCTATGTGGCTGGGTTCTGTGGCTCAGCCTGTAATCCCAGCACTTTGGGAGGCCAAGATGAGTGGGTTGCCTAAGCCTGCAAGTTTGAGACCAGCCCGGGCAACTTGGCAAGACCTCGTCTCTACAATAAATCAAAAATTAGTCAGGCATGGTAGTGCACACCTATAGTTCCAGCTACTTGGAAGGCTGAGGTGGAAGAATCACCAGAGCCCAGCAGGTTGACACTGGGATGGCCGTGAGTGTGCCACTGCACTCCAGCCTGGGCAATGGAGTGAGACTGCAACTCAAAAAAGAAAGAAAGACTGTATGTACTACCTTCCTTGCAAGCACCGTTAGAGAACTCAAGAGCCTATGCTAGAAGGCATTGTTGTAAGCAATGGTAACACTGGTAGCAGTCATTTTATTTTACAAAAGTGGAACATATGTTCAGTCACTAAGGTTCATTCCCACTGCCTGCCAGGCACTTCTGCCAGCCTCTCAAATGGGACTTTTAATGGCTCTTCCTCCCACCCTCTCTGACTTATTTGGGAGCACCTTTCTTCCCTTAGGCCAGCCTCCCAGGTGTCAGGTCCTGTGAGTCTACCTCATGGTGTGTCTCCTCACCATCCCCACTGTTGCCACTCCATCTAGACTCCCAACATCTTTTTAAAAATAAGAGCTTTATTGAGACATACTTTATATACCTTGTAGTTCACCTATTTAAAGTATACAGATTCAGGCTGGGTGCAGTGGCTGTCACTTGTAATCCCAGCACTTTGGGAGGCCAAGGCAAGAGGATTACTTGAACCTAGGAGTTTAAGACCAGCTGGGGCAACATAATGAGACCTTGTCTCTACAAAAAATTTAAAAAGTTAGCTGGGTATAGTGGCACATGCCTATAGTCCTAGCTACTCGGAAAGCAGAGTTGGGAGGATTGCTTGAGCCCAGAAGTTGGAGGCTGTGGTGAGCCATGATCATGCCACTGCACTCCAGCTTGGGTGATAGAGTGAGAACTCAACTCAAAAAACAAAAGACAAAACCAAACAAAACAAAACCATACAGATTCAGTGATTTTTAGTGTATTAACAGAATTGTGTAACTAACACCACAGTCAACTTTAGGACATTTTAATCACCTCAGAGGAAACCCTAAACTCATAGGTAGTCACTCTATAATTGTCCTCCCCCAGCCCACCAATCTACTTTCTGCCTGTATAGATTTGTTGATTTGGGGCATTTTATGTAATTGGACTCAAACAATTTGTGCTCTTTTGTGTGTGGCTTCTTTCATTTAGCATAATATTTTCAAAGTTCCTCCATTTCGAAGCATGTATCAGATCTTTATTCCTTTTTATGACTGAATAATATTTCTTTTAATGAACACACTTCATTTTACTTAACCGTTCATCAGTTAATGGACATTTGGGTTGTTTCTACCATTTAGCTGTTATGAATAATGCTGCCATGAACATTCAGAACAAGTTTTGTTATGGACATGTTGGGCATGTTTTCTTTTCGCTTCGGTAGATAATAGGGAGTGGACTTTCCAGGTTATATGCTTGTTCTGTTTAACATTTTGAGGAACTAACAGACTTTTTCCACATGGGTTGCACCATTTTACATTCCTAGCAATGTTATATGAAGTTCTACTTTCTCCAAATCTTTGCCACTCCTGTTATCTTTTGCAGCCATCAAACTCGTCTGCCTACCTCTTTATTTTTTTCCCCATTACCTTTCAAAAACATAGGTGAAGCATTTTATTCTCCCTAAAATTCACAGTGGCTCCCTGTTGCCTGCAGATTAAGTTTACAGGTCAGGCAGGGCCTTTGTGTTAAGTTCACAGGTCAGGCAGGGCCTCGACTTCCTTTCCATCTGCCACATGTTTCCCTACTCTAAGGCCTCTGTCTCCTGGTTTCCCCATCACATCACACTCTCCCTGCCTCATTGCTTCACAGCCTTCCATTGCAATGTGCTCTGTTTCTCAAGGATTAATGTGAGGGCTTACTCCTTTGTCTTCCTTCATCCTTTTGAATGAATCTCTGCTCTTAGATGTTGCACATGTTTTTCTTTATGTCAATCAGTTTTGAAAAAAAGTAATTGTTTATAGGATTGTTACCTCTGCTAACAGTGAGCCCTGGAGGCAGGATCATTCTCACTCTTTTGTGTACCTGACACCTGGTACACTGCCCAGGAAAGGCAGGTCCTCCAGTGAGGAACCAAGGGGCTCCTGTGTGATAGACCGCACTGCTGTCCTAAGGCAGCTATCCACCAGCCTGTGTGCATAGAGCCCGGGGAGGGACTGGTGGACTCCTGGTGCCATGTCATTCCTGGCTCTTCAGTCTGACCTGTTTCCTTTCTAGATTTGTGGACTGGTGCAGCCTCTGCCAATGATAGGAAGTGATGCTGTGTGGCAGTGCTGAATCTCTCTGAATATGGTAAGCACTACTGCCTGCCTGTTTGTGGATGTCAGCGTTATTTTGTTCCTCTACTCCTTGAGGGGAGGAGCATTTTCCTGGAGGATCTCAAGGCTCTTATTGTGAAGCAACCTTCCTTCCTGGGAGGAAGGCTGCTGTTGGCATGTTTGAGGGTGAGGATACTTGCCCAGTGGTTGAAGTGACTTGCAGGGTCCTTTCACAGTTGCTGGAAAGGTGCAGAGTTAGCGTGTTTTGTTGGAACCTGTTTTTCTGATACTTGGGTCCTCTGCTGTGTAGAGCTGTTGCCGGGGTGTCCCCAGCCTCTCCTTACCACATAGACTGGCCCAGTCCTCTCCCAACATGTTTCAGTCCTTATATTTTTTTCCCCTAGCTGATGATTTGTTGATCATCCCCACATTCTGAGAAGGCCATAGCTTTTCAAGGTAGAAGAGGTTATATGGTGGAGCAGAATTCTATTCATGTGTGGGTGGTTGAAGATATGAGTTACGTTTCCACTGAAAGCACTTCATCTTTTCCTCTTAAATCCCTGTTTTTAGATTCGAATTGCAGCCTTAAATGCCAGCTCCACGGTTGAGGATGATCATGAAGGAAGCTTTAAAAGTCACAAAACCCAGACAAAGGAAGCTCAG
>NW_007255649.1:121142-155384 GCF_000164805.1 Carlito syrichta
GACCTGCTGGGCTCCGGCGATCCTTCCGCCTCAGCCTTCTGAGTAGCTGGAACTACAGGCGCGCGCTACCATGCCCGGCTAATTTTTGATTTATTGTAGAGATGAAGTCTCGCCAAGTTGCCTAGGCGGGTCTTGAACCCGCAGGCTCAGGTAATCCACTCACCTCAGCCTCCCAAAGGCGCGGGATTACAGGCTGAGCCACCGAGCCTGGCTTCCTTATTTTCTTAATATTCTGTCCATTTGATCTGGATTTTTTTTTTTTTAGCTAATTCAGCATACTTAGGGCAGTTGTGTTAACATTTTGACTAGTAATTTCAATGTCTGGGCTTCTCAGGGATAGTTTTTATCAAATTCCTCTTTCCTGTGAATATGTCATAGTTTCCTATTCTATGTATTCTTTGTAAATTTTTTGTTTAGAATTGTATATTCTAGGTGTATAAGTGTGGGTAATGTTGGAAATCAGATTGCTGACTTTTTCTTGTTGAGGACTGCAGCTGCCCATTTTGGACTTTTCCAAACTGTTTTTTTTTTTTTGCAAAATATATTATTTGTTGTGTTTAGTCACTGTAGATTCCATTCCATTTGGTCAGCAAGTGACCTGACAAAGATTTCCTTAAGTGTTTGGTTACAAAAAGGGGGAAAAAGTGTTCTCTTCTCTTTACATCTTCCAATAGAGGTGACCCATGAAAACAACCGCAGCCTAAAAAGGGAAAAGCCAAGACAAGTAAATACCAGTTCCACAGGAATATACCAGAATAACTGAAGTGCGCAAACCCAAATTTTTGTAGGGCAAAATCCCCACTATGTATCCTGGCACCAGCCAGCCACTGCTGCTATCACTACAGCTCAGGGTGGCAGGGCTGAGAAATGGGGGATGGTATCTTGCTCAAGTAAGTCATTCTCTTACTAATGATCAGCAGCGTCATTTCATGAAGCACTCTGCTTGCTGGTTGTTACACATGTTTGCACAGGTTCCAGAGTTTGAGATAGTTGATTTTTTTTCTCCCATTTTGCTGGTGTTTTGATGGAGGGGTTGACCCCTGGGGCTTTCCTTGCTGTCATTTTTGAGTCAGTTGGTTACTTCTTCTCCTCCTCCCCCTCCCCCTTCTTTCTTCTTTTTTCTCCTCCCTCCTTCCCTCCCTCCTTCCCCTTCTTTTCATTAAATAGAGACAGGTCCTCACTCTATTGTCCAGACAAGAGTACCGCAGATAGCCATTATAGCTCACTGTAACCTTGAACTCCTGGACTCAAGCGATCCTCTGGCTTCCGTCATGCCTGGCTACGACTACTTTTATTTTTTGGTAGAGACGAGGTCTCGATGTTGCTTAGGCTGGTCTCAAACTCCTGGCCTCAAGGGATCCCCCTGCCTCAGCCTCCCAAAGTGTTGGGATTTATAGATGTGAGCCACAGTGCCCTGCCAGTTGGTTATTTTCTTACTGGCAAGTTTTGAGAATTCTTTATATAGTCTAGATTTAAATCCTTTGTTGGGTACATGATTTGCAATTTTTTTCCCCCATCTGTGGCTTTTCTTTTCATCTTTGTAACAATGTCTTTTGTAAAGCAAAATTTAAAATCCAGTCTGATTTTTTGCTTATAGATTATGCTTTGACATCTAAAGTCTTTTTGTCTAACCCTGAGTTTCAAAGATTTTCTTCTGTTTTGTTTTTTTTTTTTGAGTAGGGTGTCAATCTGTCGTCCAGGCTATAGTGCAGTGGCATGCTCACAGCCACCATTGCCTTGACCTGCTGGGCTCAGGCAATCCTTCCACCTCAGCCTTCCAAGTTGCTAGAACCACAGCTACATGCCACCACACCTGGCTAATTTTTTGATTGATTGTGAAGACAAAGTGTCGCCAAGTTGCCCAGGCTGTGTTTGGATCCCTGGACTCAGGCTTCTCGCCTCCACCACCTCCCAAAGTGCTGGGATTACAGGCATGAGCCACCCCGCTTGACTTCTCCTGTGTTTCTTTAGTTTTACATTTTAAATTTAGATACGATCCATTTTGAGTTGTTTTTGATACGATCCATTTTGAGTTGTTTTTGTATTAGGTGTAAATTTTTGGTCATGATTCTTCTTTCTTATTCCTCTTCCTCTTCTTCCTCCTCTTTTTCTTCCTCTTCTTCCTCTTCCTCACATATGAATGTTAAACTTTTCCAGCATCATTTGTTGCAAAGAGGATCCTTTCTCCATTGAATTATCTTTGTACTGTTATCAGTAATCATTTGGCTACATTTGTTTGGGGCTACTTATAGACTCTCTATTTTGTTTCATTGATGAGAGAGTAGTGGGGGGAAAAAACAGCCAATGGGTAGTTCTTTACTGCCTGCTTTGCAAGTGAAAGCAGCAGTTCAGATGAAGGCTGTGCGATGTTTAATGGGATTGGAGGTCTTCTGGGATTCGGTGCATAGAGCCCTGTGGAAGAGCAGGAGAGGGTGGCAGTGACATGGGAGCTTGGAAGGTTACTCCACCTCTTCTGATCTCCATTGGGCTCCATGGCTGTTCCCTGGGGCTGTAAACTCTGCCTGCTGGAAGTCCTCAGGGAGTGACTCAAGCTATTGGTCTGGCCATGGGCTGTTGGCCTGCCTTGAGGGTGCTCAGAGCCTAGCAGAGACTTTATTGGGAGTGAAGTCTGCTTTGTGCTTTGAAAACACATTCCAATTTGATCCTAACTGGAATCTCATTATGGCTTATTCTTAAGTTCCAGGATTATGTTTGTTTAGTTATGAAGCTTTTAAAAAAGTTGTGATAAAATATACAAACAAAATTTACCATTTTAGCCATGTTTTAAACATGTAGCTCAGTGGCATTAAGTATACATTTACACTATTGTGTTATCACCACCACCATCCATCTCCAGAATTCTTTTTATCTTGCAAAACTGAAGCTTTATACCCATTAAACAGTAACTCTCCATTGCCTCCTTCCCCAGGCTGGCAACCACCAATCTACTTTCTGTTTCTGTGAATTTGCCTCTTCTGTGTTTCTCCTGTAAATGGAATCATACAGTATTTGTCCTTTTGTGTCTGGCTTCTTTTTTCATATTGTAGCATGTGTCAGGATTTCCTTCCTTTTTAAGGTTGAATAGTATTCCGTTGTATCTATACACACCACCTTTTTGTTTATCCTTCTATCAGTGGACATTTGGATTGCTTCTGCCTTTTGGCTGTTGTGAATAGTGCTGCTATGAACATGGGTGTACAGGTATCTGAGTTCCTGCTTTCATTTACTGAGTATATTCCCAGAAGTAGACTTGCTGGGTGATATGGTAATTTGATGTTTAATTTATTGAGGAACTGCCACCATTTTCCATATTGGCTGCACCATTTACATTCTCACCAGCAATGTACAAGGGCTCCGGTTTCTCCATTTCCTTACCTTATTTTCTGGTTTTATAGCCTAGATGCTGAGCTTCAATGCTTTCATTTTTACTTTTATCTTTTTTTCACATTGTATGGTGGTCACAGTGTCCATTATGGTATAGCTTATGGTAAAGTTGAAGTTTCCAAACTTTTGATCAGCAGCAGTCTTTTTTTCTAAATGTAGAACCCAGGAGATAAAAGAGTTATCAGCCTAGGAAAGGTTTCAGTCTTCTTTGTCTGTAAGAAAGACTCTATGTGGACGAGTTCAGTGGCTCAGCCTATAATCCCTAGCACTTTGGGAGGCCAAGACAGTAGGTTGCCTGAGCCTGCAGGTTCGAGACCAGCGCGGGCAACTTGGCTTGTCTCTACAATAAATCAAAAATTAGTCGGGCGTGGTAGTTCCAGCTACTTAGAAGGCTGAGGCGGAGGGATCGCCGGAGCCCAGCAGGTTGACACTGGGATGGGCATGACTGTGCCACTGCACTCCAGTCTGGGCAACGGAGTGAGACTACGACTCAAAAAAGAAAGACTGTATTTACTGCCTTTCTTGCAAGCACCATTAGAGAACTCAGAGCCTATGCTAGAAGGCATTGTTGTAAGCACTGGTAGCAGTCATTTTATTTTACAAAAGTGGAACATGTGTTCAGTCCCACTGCCTGTCAGGCACTTCTGCCAGCCTCTCAAATGGAACTTTTAATGGCTGTTCCTCCCACCCTCTCTGACTTATTTGGGAGCACCTTTCTTCCCTTAGGCCAGCCTCCCAGGTGTCAGGTCCTGTGAGTCTACTTCATATGTGTCTCCTCTCCATCCCCACTGTTACCACTCTATCTAGACTCCCAACATCTTTTTAAAAATAAGGGCTTTATTGAGACATACTTTATATACCGTGTAGTTCACCTATTTAAAGTGTACAGATTCAGGCCGGGCGCAGTGGCTGTTGCTTGTAATCCCAGCACTTTGGGAGGCCAAGGCAAGAGGATTGCTTGAACCTAGGAGTTTAAGACCAGCTGGGGCAACATAATGAGACCTTGTCTCTACAAAAAGTTTAAAAAGTTAGCTGGGCATGGTGGTACATGCCTATAGTCTTAGCTACTCGGAAAGCAGAGGTGGGATGATTGCTTGAGCCCAGAAGTTGGAGGCTGTGGTGAGCCATGATCATACCACTGCACTCCAGCTTGGATGATAGAGTGAGAACCCAACTCAAAAAACAAAAGACAAAACAAAACCATACAGATCCAGTGATTTTTAGTGTATTAACAGAAGTGTGTAGCTAACACCACAGTCAACTTTAGGACATTTTAATCACCCCAGAAGGAAACCCTAAACTCACTGGTAGTCACAATTGTCTTCCCCCAGCCCACCAATCTACTTTCTGCCTGTATAGATTTGCCAGTCTTGGGCATTTTATGTAATTGGACTCAGACAATTTGTCCTCTTTTGTGTGTGACTTCTTTCATTTAGCATAATATTTTCAAAGTTCCTCCATGTCGTAGCATGTATCAGATCTTTATTCCTTTTTATGACTGAATAACATTTCTTTGAATGGACACACTTCATTTTACTTATCCGTTCATCAGTTAATGGACAGTTGGGTTGTTTCTACCTTTCAGCTGTTATGAATAATGCTGCCATGAACGTTCAGAACAAGTTTTGTTGTGGACATGTTGGGCATGTTTTCATTTCGCTTAGGTAGATACGTAGGGAGTGGACTTTGCAGGTCATATGCTTGTACTGTTTAACATTTTGAGGAACTAACAGACTTTTTCCACATGGGTTGCACCATTTTACATTCCCAGCAATGATGTGTGAAGTTCTAATTTCTCCAAATCTTTGCCACTCCTGTTATCTTTTGCAGCCATCAAACTCGTCTGCCTACCTCTTTATTTTTTTCCCCATTACCTTTCAAAAACATAGGTGAAGCATTTTATTCTTCCTAAAACCCACAGTGGCTCCCTGTTGCCTGCAGATTAAGTTCACAGGTCAGGGCCTTTGTGTTTGACCCTTGACTCTCTTTCCATCCGCCACATATATCCCTACTCTAAGGCCTCTGTCTCCTGGTTTCCCCATCACATCACATTCTCCCTGCCTCATTGCTTCACAGCCTTCCACTGCAGTGTCCTGTTTCTGAAGGCTTAATGTGAGGGCTTACTCCTTTGCCTTCCTTCATCCCTTTGAATGAACTCTTGGATGTTGACCATGTTTCTCTTTATGTCATTCAGTTTTGAAAAAAGTAATTGTTTATAGAATTGTTACCTCTGCTGGCAGTGAGCCCTGGAGGCAGGATCATTCTCACTCTTTTGTGTACCTGACACCTGGTGCACTGCCCAGGAAAGGCACGTCCTCCGGTGAGGAACCAAGGGGCTCCTGTGTGATAGACCGCACTGCTGTCCTAAGGCAGCTATCCACCAGCCTGTGTGCATAGAGCCCAGGGAGGGACTGGTGGACTCCTGGTGCCATGTCATTCCTGGCTCTTCAGTCTGACCTGTTTCCTTTCTAGATTTGTGGACTGGTGCAGCCTCTGCCAGTGATAGGAAGTGATGCTGTGTGGCAGTGCTGAATCTCTCTGAATATGGTAAGCACTACTGCCTGCCTGTTTGTAGATGTCAGCGTTATTTTGTTCCTTTACTCCTTGAGGGGAGGAGCATTTTCCTGGTGGATCTGAAGGCTCTTATTGTGAAGCAGCCTTCCTCCCAGGATGGCTGTTGGCATGTTTGCGGGTGAGGATACTTGTCCAGTGGTTGAAGTGACTTGCAGGGTCCTGTCACAGTTGCTGGAAAGGTGAGAGTTAGCGTGTTTTGTTGGAACCTGTTGTTCTGATACTTGGATCCTTTGCTGTGTAGAGCTGTTGCCGGGGTGTCCCCAGCCTCTCTTTTTGCAGTGGATAGTACCAAGGACATCCTTACCACACAGACTGGCCCGGTTCTCTCCCAACATGTTTTAGTCCTTATATTTTTTTCCCCTAGCTGATGATTTGTTGATCATCCCCACATTCTGAGAAGGCCATAGCTTTTCAAGGTAGAAGAGGTTATATGGTGGAGCAGAATTCTATTCATGTGTGGGTGGTTGAAGAGATGAGTTACATCTCCATTGAAAGCACTTCATCTTTTCCTCTTAAATCCCTGTTTTTAGATTCGAATTGCAGCCTTAAATGCCAGCTCCACGGTTGAGGATGATCATGAAGGAAGCTTTAAAAGTCACAAAACCCAGACAAAGGAAGCTCAGTTATGTAATCCAAGGTCTTTTTCTACAGGTGGACCTTCCATCTCATTTCTGTAGATGGAACCTCATTTTAAACACATTTAGACATCTCATTAATGGGATTTTAGGGAGAAATTCCATTTTGAAAGATGGCTAGCTCTCCATCTCATGTGAAACCTGTTTCACTTAGGAGACTATCATGTTGAAGAGAAATTATATGTATTCTGCCAGTGTATGTGAGGGCCAGTGCAGCCCTGGAACCCACTTCTCCAGCTGGTGCCGGCTTTCCGTGCAGCCCATTTTTCATGCAGGCCTCAGAGTTGGCATACCCAGGGAATGGTAGAATATTAGTGGTAGATGGTGCTTTGAGGTTCCCTAGTGTGTTATATTTAACAGCTCAGTCCCACCAAAATACTCTCATTTCAGATGCCAGTTGCATGTACTGAGTGCCAGAATACCTACACTTCTGTCCACCTGTGCTTCAAAGTTGGGGATCTCACCCTCCATCCCCTTTAGGTTCAATAATTTGCTAGAATGGCTCACAGAACTCAGGAAAACACTTTACTTACGCTTATCAGTTTATTGCAAAGGATACATCTTAGGAATAGCCAAATGGAAGACATGTTTATGGCAAGTTATGGTGGGGGATGCACAGAGCTTCCATGCCCTTTTAAGCTTTCTTAATTTTATGGCAGTTCTATTACATAGGCATGACTGATTAAAAGGGTTATCAACTCAATCTCTAGCCCCTTTTTCCTCCTAGGAGGTTGTGAGATGTTCCAGCTGCCTAATCACATGGTTCCAACTGTCTAATCACGTGGTTGGTTTATCTGGTATCCAGCCCCCAACCTGCTATCTAGGGAACCCTAGCCACCTATTACCTCATTAGCATAACTCAGGTCTGGTTGAAAGGGGCTTGATATGAATAACAAAAGATGCTTCTGTCACCTCATCACTCAAAAATTTCCAAGGATTTTAGAAGCATATGTCAGGAACCAGGGACAAAGAGCAAATACAGATATTTCTTTTCTTTTTTTTTTTTTTTTGAGTTGGACTCTCACTCTGTTGCTTGAGCTGGAGTGCAGTGGTACCATCATGGCTACCCCAGCCTTGACCTGCTGGTCTCAGGTGGTCCTTCTGCCTCAGCCTTCCAAGTTGCTGGAACAACAGACGCGCACCACCATGCCTGGCTATTTTTTTTTTTTTGAGTTGGAGTCTCACTCTGTCGCCCAGGCTGGAGTGCAGTGGCACAATCATGGCTACCCCAGCCTTGACCTGCTGGGCTCAGGTGATCCTTCCACCTCAGCCTTCCAAGTTGCTGGAACAACAGGCATGTGCCACCATGCCCAGCTAATTTTTTGATTTATTGTAGAGATGAGGACTCACCATGTTGCCCAGGCTGGTCTTGAACTCCTGGGCTCAGGCAATCCTCTTGCCTCCTTTTCCCAAAGTGTTGGAGTTACAGGTATGAGTCACTGTTCTGTGTGCACGTTTTGCTGTTTAGTCTGAAGTAGACTCTTGTAGCCTCCATAAATTTGTTTACACTATTGTTTGAAGAGTTCTGTACCTGGAAGGACAAAAGT
Source organism: Carlito syrichta (assembly GCF_000164805.1). Lineage (NCBI taxonomy): Eukaryota > Metazoa > Chordata > Mammalia > Primates > Tarsiidae > Carlito > Carlito syrichta. The sequence goes on from NW_007255649.1 coordinate 129,283, forward strand.
ACCTGGGGTCCAGCCCTGGTCAGCTGGTTCTTGGGGACCTTTTTGTAGTATAAACCAGACAACAGTAGGAGATAAGTGAAGGGGGCTTGATTCGAGCTTTCAGTCTTCTTGGTGGAATTCCCTAAGAGCTCCAGAGTAGATAGACTCTTGGATTACTCAAGGGATGCTTTCTGAGCATGAACAGTAGTAGTGTTTAAGCCACATGTCTCAGGAAAGAGCTGCTTTGTCTCAGTGAGTTTTTTTCTGTTAGAAAATGTTTTTATTCTTTGTCCTGTGGTGAGAGCAGTAATTTTCTAATCAGTAGTTTCTTAGAAGATATAAGATTTCCTAAGAATTGTCATAAAAGCTGTGAAATAACTTTTCACATTAAGCATATTTGCAGTTCTTATGTTCTTTCAGCTCACTTAAACTTTTGATATTGAGGGTAGGAATTATGTCCTTATAGAGGTCAGATACTAACTTATTAAATTAACATGGCTGTGGTCATGTGATGAGTTATAGAGTTGTGAACTCAGCCTTCTGACTCCTAAGCCAGGATGAAACTCCAGGCCTTCCTACTGCTCCCAGGGAGCTACTCACATCTGTGTCCTATCTTCATACCTGGAGACACCAGCCAGCCCGGGTGCTATAAATAAGAATTTCTAGTGGTACATCACCAAACTCTAGTGTCCAAGGCTCTAATATTGGTTGAGAACAGTGAGTACTGACCAGGCCTAGAGAGCAGGGGTTGTGGGGAGGGGACACACTTGGATGCAGAGGCCTGTGTGAATTCTCCCTGTGTTACTAATTGCGCATGTGGCCTTGAGTGAGTTATTTAATCTCTCGGTGCCTTCCAGGTCTACACCGATATAGTGGGAATAACTGAAAAAGAATAGCTGTGAAAATGGAATGAACTGGTATTGTTAATAGTATGAAGAACAGAGCCTGAAACCTAGCACTTGATACGCTAAAAGTCATTAGTAGGAGATAATTGCTGTCATCTCCTGTGACCATCGCTGCCTCTGTGGGTATCTCTAATGCGCCAGACACAGTGCTGTTGCTTCCCATGCACACTTTAATCCTCACACTATCTTTCAAGGAAGGGGTCTATAGCCTCACCTTAGTGATGAGGAAATGGAGGCTCAAGATCACCATTCTGCTAATCAGAGTTGGAGCAGGAATGTGAACTGAGATCTGTCTTCACAGCACATAGTCTTTCTTTAATCCCACAGGACTCCCATATTTTCTTTTTCTTCTACTCTTTTCATTTCTTTTACCTTTTAAGTATTTAAGGAATGCAAATATTCAAATTGACAAAATATATCAAGAAAATGTTCTGAGTTAAATTTGCCCATGTAACTTGTTATGTGCTATTACTCTAGCTCTTGGAAGCGTGTGACTCTAGGAAAGATAAGCTGGTCTTGCTAGTCAGTTATAAGATAGTTATGTCACTTTTGCCATTTCCCTGGGTAGTTTGAGTGGCTTGGCCAGGATAGAGCTGTGCCCCATTTGTTTCCATGGTGCCTGCTCAGCGAGGGATCTGATTAAGTATGTGTGTGTGCCCTTCTGCTTGTGCTGTTTCTAGGCAGTGATGCTGGACTCCACGGATGTCAACCTTTGGTATAAAATTGGGCATGTGGCCCTGAGGCTCATCCAGATCCCCCTGGCTCACCATGCTTTTGAGGAAGGGCTGTATTGTAATCCTGATCATTGGCCCTGCTTGGACAACCTCATCACTGTCTGTGTACACTCAGCAATTATACAAGTGGGTCAGGCTTTAATGCTCTCTCCCATGTGCCAGTGTTTTGGGGGACAGAGGAAAGAAGGAATGAAAATGTTTTTGTATCCCTGCTTTATTCTGCTTGTCTTTCTTGATTTATCAGATGTTTTGTAGTAAAAAGACGCATGTTTTCTGAATGTGTTTCCCTTTGCCTATTTCGTTTCATTCCTGCATTGTCTCATCTTCTGTGTCTTAGTGTATTTGGGCTACCCTAGAAAAATACAGTAGATTGGGTGACATCGTAATAGCCCCAAGAGTCTTTACTCATCCTAGTGTCAACATTTTTTATTTGTTTTTTGAGTTGGAGTCTCACTCTGTTGCCTAGACTGGAGTAGAGTGGCACGCCTGTAATCCCAACACTTTAGGAGGCGGAAGTGAGAGAATTGCCTGAGCCCAGGGGTTCAAGACCAACCTACAGTAAATCAAAAAATTAGCCGGCCTGTGGTTACAGCTACTTGGATGGCTGAAGCGGAAACAGAGTAAGACTCCAAATCAATAAACAAACAAACAGACAGACAAATAGGAACAGAATAGAGTATGTTGAGGAGGATGAGGCCTGCTTACCCTTCCTATCTCCAGTTTACAGCCATTTTACAAATCTTTTTACTTGAGGCAAAATGTACACACACTAATGCGCATAAATCTGAAACCTATCAATTTGCATGTGTGAAAACACATCAAGATATGGAACATTTGCAGGCTCCAGAAGGCAGGCTACTTTGGGTTCCTTTCACTCATTACTACCTCCCTAAGGCAGCTGTCATTTCTTTGATGACAGCTTGCTTGTTGTTGAACTTCCTTTAGGTAGAGTCAGAAAGCGTGTACTCTTCTCAGCGTGGCTCCCTCCGCTTGTCATCCTGACTGGGAGTACACCTGTCTATGTTACAGCAGTTGTTAGGTATTTTTTTATTGCTATGTAATCTATTATTTTATCTACACAAGTTAACTATTCTGTGCATGCACCATTTGGGTTATTTTCAGGATTTGGCCTCTTAGGTATAATGTTCTGAACATTCCTGTATATATCCTTCAGTGAACATACAAAGGGGTACCCAAAAGTGTAATTATTTTTTGGAGGGCAGACCCCTTGTAGTACAGGCTTTTCCCAATAGGTAAGTGTTCTAGGAACCCATTGGCGTCAGTGTACCAGCTAGCGTTGTTGTGAGAGGCTGCATTTGGCTTCAGTGAATTTGTGGTGGGGGTATTCTTTCAACATGCTTGCCTATTTTATGATGAACAACCTGCCCACATCGAACTCAGCGTCCAGGAGTCTTTGAGCAGAAACTACATGACCCATGTGCCCCACCCTCCCTATTCACCCAATCTCATACCAAGCAATGTTTGTTGCTGTTTACTTGGTGAAACAAGTCCTTAAAGGGTAACGTTTTGCAAAGGTAGAAGAGGTAAAACAAAACGGCAGAAGCACTAAAAGGCATCAACACTGACAAGTTCAAAAATGTTTAAGCAGTGGAAAAAGTGTCTCGATAGGTGTATCAAATGGAGAGTACTCTGAAGGTAATGAAGTTTAAACATGTAAGAATAAGTACACAATTTTTTATAAATAAATTCTGGGGTTTTTTTGGCCCCCCATCATATGTAATTGTTCTGTTGCTTGTCTCTGTCTTCATTCCCTCCAGCAGAATATAACAATTCTGTGGGGCAGCAGTTTCTTCTTCCAGAGGCTCTGGGTCTCTTCTTGGATGTTCCTCCTACAGTTAGGGTACCGTCTTTGGAGTTCTGCCTTCCTTCGCCAGCCAACTGCTTTAGTTCTTTGTATACTTCTCTCAAAGTAGAAGTTATGCTTGGTAAACTCAAGTCCTTATGGGGAAAATAATGTTTATATTAGGGTTCTCCAGAGAAATAGAACTACTAGGATATATATACATATGTAAAAAGAGATTCATTGTAAGGAATCGGCTCATTTGCTCTTGGAGGCTGACAGGTTCCAAGATGGACAGGGTGAGTCATCAAGCCACAAACCCAGAAGAGCATTGGTATGGTTCGAGTTTGAGTTCAGAGGCCTGGAACTGGGAGAACTAATAGTGTAGCTCTGGTCTGAAGGCTGACGGGCTCAGGAAGAGGTGACATTTTGGGTCTAGTGAGAAAGTAGGAAAAAGCCGGCATCCCAGTTCAAAGATAGGAAGAAATATTTTGTCTTTCTTGGGGGGAAGTTAGCCCCTTTTGTTCTAGTCAGGCCTTCAACTGATTGCATGAGGCCCACCCATGTTAGGGAGAGCAATCTGCTTTACTCAGTCTACTGAGTTAAATGTTAATCTCATCCAAAAACATCCTCACAAAAATCCCAAAATAATGTCTGGCCCAAATCTGGATACCCCATGGTCCATTCAAATTGACACATAAAATGAGCCTTAAAAGGGACTGAATTGAGAGCCCTGTTAGATTTTATCTTCATTTAAACCAAGAAGTAAAAACAGCATGTTAGATTGGCTCTCAGTGGCATTTTATGTGTTTGAGGTGAATAGGTAGAGATGCTGTTGGGATAAGGCCTGCTGACCACCTCTCATTCTCTTGAGGTTTCCCTGTCCTTCCTTCTGCAGGTGTGTTTGTGGAGTGTAACTAGTGAGTTTAGCTTATGGCAGTTAATATGCCTGCTGAGAACTGGCATCATCCAAGTGCTCAGTGTGCTTCCTGGGTTTTCTCTCTGGGAGTCACTGATGGCCACCCTTCAGGTCCTGCTGTAGTCCCAGAGAAACCATTTCCTTTGTGTGCCTGAGGCAGCACAGGTGGGCCATCAATTCAACAGTTCCGTCTACAGCTTGCTGGAACATGCTGGAATTGTGTACACCTTTCCCTGCTTGCAGGCTGCACAGCCTTTGTGTGCTTTGGGATGTGTGATCCCTGCTGAGTATTATAACCAGGCTGAGTTCTCTCCCTCTAAGCATACTAGGAGCACATCACTTCTTTCCTCTCTCTTGACGCTTCCATGCCCAGATCTCTACTTCTGCTATGGCTTTCCTCCCTATTTTGCTCCTCTCCCCTAGGTGTTTCTTTTTCTGGTTATCTATTTTTAAGAGACAAGGTCTCACTCTTTCACCCAGACTTGAGTGCAGTGACACAATCACAGCTCACTGCAGCCTTGAACTCCTGGGCTCACAGAGTCCTCCTACCTCAGCCTTCCAAGTAGCTGAATCTACAGGTATGCGCCACCTTATCCGGCTAATTTTTCTCATTTTTGGTAGAGATGATGTTTTCCTATGTTGCTTAGGCAAGTCTTGAAATGACCTCAAGGGATCTTCCCACCTTGGCCTCCCACAGTGCTGGAATTACAGGCTTGAGCCACCACTCCCGGACTTTGGTTATTCTCGATAGTAGTAACTTGCCATTCTTCCATACCATACAGAGAAGCTGAGCAGGGCATGATAGTGATCCCAGTGCCTGGGTAGAGTGGAGCTGGTGCTCTGTGCATTGTGCCGTTTCTCCTGTGTGTTCACCGGTGAGACCTGGATTGTTCCCGTTTATAAGTGTTAAAGGCATTTATAATTTATATTGTAGTTCTGCTTTCTGAATCCATGCCATGCCATTTTTCTCCATGCATTAGTTGACCTGTTACTGTCTACATTCCCAGAGGACCTGGAATGGGCACAGTCTTTCCAGATTAATGACTTGAGGAGGCTCATTATTACATTCACATGAATCTAAAATTTTAGGCAATGACTTTAAGAAAGATTTTTTAAAAAAGAAAATAAAATTTGGAAAATTCAGGTAATCAAAAATTTAGAAAGCCAGTTTTATGTATACAAATGGAGTCATATTATATGACCTGTTTTTCCCCTACTTCTGCTTAGTGTCATATCATGGCCTTCTTCCTGGTCAGTGGCACACTCTTCTACCATCTGTGCAGCGGCTGCTGGGAGCACGTTGTGTGGATCAGCCATAGTTTACTTACCAGGCCCCCACAGTGGACAGAGTGGTTTCCAGTTTTCTTGAAGACTTTTAAAAAATTTTATTATTTATTTATTTATGTTTTTGAGTTGGAGTCTCACTCTGTCGCCCAGACTGGAGTGCAGTGGCTGCTCTCGGCCACCACAGCCTCGACCTGCTGGGGCTCCGGCGATCCTTCCACCTCAGCCTTCCAAGTAGCTGGAATTACAGGCGCACGATATCACGCCTGGCTAATTTTTTGATTTATTGTAGAGACGAGGTCTCACCAAGTTGCCCAGGTGGGTCTCGAACCCACGGGCTCAGGCAATCCACTCACCTCAGCCTCCCAAGGCGCGGGATTACAGGCTGAACCACCGAGCCAGCTGAAGGCTGTTTTTTAGTTAGCCAATAGCTAATCACTGTGAGCCTGAAGCTTTTTTTTTAAAGCAGCAATTCCTAGAAGTGGGGTCACTGAGTACAGGGTCTGTGTATAATGCTTGTGGTCCTCCAGAAAGGTTGTGCTGTCTACCCTCTGCTGGTAGCATTTGGTCTGTTCACCTTGCAGTGCCCCATCTATTCTGGTTATTATTTTCAGAAATCTTTCCTGATTGAATTGGTTAAAATGGTACTCTTTATCAGTTACCAGGCATTTTCTTGATTCGAGAGTGGGAACATTTTCCTGGTGTTAACTGGCAATGTCAGAGCTTCTGAGTGCAGTGTCAGAAGTCATAAACTATTTCTTTTTCTGCCAGCATGTCTGTACTTCATCTGCAAAGCTTGGGAGAAGGACTGCCGGAACAGCAAAGGGCTAGTTCTCAAGGAGAAGATCTTTGAGGAGCAGCCTTGTCTCCGGAAGGACTCTCTCCGAATGTTCCTCAAGTGGTATGCCCTGCCCCTTCCCGTGCCACATAGCCAGTGAAGGTCAGGAGTGTACCTTATTCTCTCAGGTCCTGACCTCCCAGCCGATGAACCCTCTGTGCTCTGGGCTTCATGCCCTGCTGCAGTTCCTCATCTGATGAATTGACCTTGGACTGCCTGTTATTTACTCTGCATTGCCTAATCTCTGGTTGACCTCTCAGGCTGCTGCTCTCCTTTCCTACTGCCCTGCCAGAGCTCAGTGTCCTAGCTCTCTTCTGCATGCTTGGGCAACCTGTTGCCTAGCTTGCCTCCTTGCCTCCTGCCTTTCCTCTTTCCAGGGTTTTGTCTGAAACATGCTTCTGTGTGGCATCCTTGCCTTGCCTCCAGAGCAAGCCCACACTCAGTTGTATCACCCAAGAGATCCTTTGAAGCCCGACGTCTAGTTCTACCCCCTCACCTCCTGCTTTTCCCTCCTAGGCTCCTTTGGTTAAAACTACCCTAAGTTCCTGGCAGATTCTTAGCCTAGTCCCACTGTGCACTGTCCTGTATCCTCATCCTGGCTCCTGCTGTGTCCTAACCTGGCATGCTGTCTTCTCACTTCTCCAGCTGTCCTACCATTGCGCTTCCTTCATATTCTGACTCCCAGGCTACCTTTCAGCCACTTTCTGAGCTCTAGCTACTCCTCCCTCTGGCCCTCTGGCCCAGCCAACTCCCCCTGCCCTCTAGTATTCCTTGGTCCCTGGAACTCACCTGTAGGGTACTTATTTATTTCAGTGTCTGCCTCTTCTGCCTTGTTGAGGAGGTAGGAACTGAGGGAATGTCTGTCCTGAGGGAACTAACCTTCTTGGGGGAGATAAATGATAAACACATAAAACAGAAGTTTATAAGTGAGTGACTCTGAGGTGCTAGGAGGCATCAGGACAGTCTAGGCAGGAGGGCAGGTGTTACTGGGTCACCTCAGGCAGTGGTGTGACTGTGGGAAAGCACCTGAGGTTTCAAAGCCCTGCACTTTCTGCATTTTGGTGTCACCAAAGACTGGTGAACTTTGCTTATTTGATGACTTTTTGTTGGGATGGACAGTATGGGATGGTTAAGTTCTATTTCAATTGTCTAATAATAATTGAGAGAAATATTTTATTTTTCTGTGGCTTTTCAGATGTTTCTATGATACTGTTAATATATATGAAAACCTTTTCTCTGTCCAATTTGAATTGTCAAAGGAACAAAGGGTAGTGGTCATTTCTAGTTCTATGTGGGTATTAAAAATGCTAATTATTGCCCTACCCAGGCCAAACTTAAGTGCTTATTTTATTTGTGGGAAGAATCAATGCATATGAAAGGGTATTTTTTTTTTGAGTTGGAGTCTCACTCCATTGCCCAGACTGGAGTGCAGTGGCACGTTCCCGGCCACCGCAGCCTTGACCTGCTGGGCTCTGGCGATCCTTCTGCTTCAACCTTCCAAGTAGTTGGAACTACAGGTGCGCACTACCACGCCTGGCTAATTTTTGATTTATTGTAGAGATGAGGTCTCGCCAAGTGGCTCGGCAGTTCTCAAATCTGCAGGCTCAGGCAGTTCACTTGCCTCGGCCTCCCAAAGCGCAGGGATTACAGGCTGAGCCACCGAACCCGGCCATGAAAGGGTATTAATTTAAATGCATCCCTGTCTGTAAACTTCAGCCTTGGCTCTAGTTTGTAATACTGTGATTTCTCGTTGTCTTATCTGCCTTTAGTGACATGTCAGTTCATGATGTGTCGGTTAGTGCGGCTGAGACACATGCCATCGCAGACAAGGCCCTGGGGCTGCGGAAGAAGAGGCAAGTGCTGATCGTGCTGGAGAAGGAGCAAGACTTGAAACTGGTGCAGCCCATTCCCTTCTTCAGGTAGGTCATTGGGTATCTCTGGGAATGTTGGGTCAGCTAGTAAGCTGAGATTTGGAACACTGCCCTGTACAGGTGGGAGAGTCTCAAGGCCTGACCCTGGGCCGGTGATGTGGATGGGGCTGGGTGCGTGACCAGAGGGCTAGAGGTGCATACTTATTGTTAACTACTAAGAAGCAGGTCAGCTCTCTCTCCCTGAGTCCCTTTTTGCTGTCACCGTGTTGATCGCAACCACCTGCCACTTTCCTGTATGGCCTCTCTCAGCCTACCCTACCTAGAAGGGAAAAGAAAACTAACATGTTCTAAGGAAGGGAGGAAGCCAGAGCTCAGAGCAGTTAAATGGGGAGCATAGAGTCAGCCCCAGGGAACTGGCTCTTGAGACCATGCTTTCTCTCCAGGGGAGAAAAGTGCTTTTTCTCACAGGGGGAGCCCTGCAAAATGGGCCTCATTTTGCACAGCCCTCGTGAGTCCTGTGATGTGTGAGGCCTTCTTCCTCCAGGAAGAGCAAACTGGTGTTGGTGGCCCCTGGAGTTGGGGCAGCTTAGCCCTTTAGTGAGCTCTGGCATTCCATTTATATATTTAAATTCTGACATTGAATCTTTAAACTTAGCATGCCTTGGTGGAAGTGTTCCATTTCCACTTCCCCCCACTCCCTGCATACTCTGAGGGCATTGTCACACAGTGGTCTAGAGCTCCTGCCCTACATCAGACTGACCTAGACAGTCCTAATGTTATTAATTGGGTGACCCTGGGAACTGAGGCCACTTTCTAAAAAGGGCAGAACAATATTTCTCTTGTAGGATCACTATGATAATGAACTAGAATGGCCTAGCACAGAGATAGCACTTAGTACCCATTCAGAAAGGGCTGGTTCTGGCAGTTGTGAGTTCTCCATGTGAGCTCCCCAGGAATACCTTCATATCCAAGCACTGAGATGGACAGAAGATAAGGCTTTTCAGGCTGCTCTGAGACTCTCATCTGGTACCCTCCCCATCATTTCATCAGCTGGGTTAGAGTCTCCATCCTGTCAGTGTTTTGGAAGGGACCTGGTGAACCCTGTTACAGTGAAGGAAGAACAGACCTGAGGACATCAGAAGGGCTTATAGTGATGTGAATGGAGGAGAGAGGGCTGGGAACTGGCTTTGTAGCCACCCTCTATGCACTGGAGGATGGCCAAACGGAAGCAGGAGGGTGTTAGGCTTGGTAATTAAATCTGGGACTGGGATCTTAAAACAAGAGTATAGATTCTCTCTCTGGGAGCAGAGGACATGGGGCTTTTAAAGTAACTGACATCTATCCCAGGGGTCAGAAAAACTTTTCATGTAAAGAGTCAGGTAGTAAGTACTAAAGTATTTGTGGGACACACACACACACACACACACACACACACACACACACATATACTTATATATATATATATATATTTTTTTTTTATTGAAGTTTCACTCTGTTGCCCAGGCTGGAGTGCAGTGGCACACTCATGGTCAACCCAGCGTCGACCTGCTGGGCTCCAATGATCCTTCCGCCTCAGCCTTCCAAGTAGCCAGAACTGCAGGTGCGAGCTAGCACACTTGGCTTAATTTTTTATTTATTGTAGAGGTAAGGTCTCACCAAGTTGCCCAGGCTGGTCTCGATCCTGCAGGCTTGGGCAGTTCACTCACCTCGACCTCAGAAAGTGCTGGGATTACAGGCTGAGCCACTGAGCCCGGCCTATTCTTTTTTTTTTTTCTAACAACCCTTTAAAAATGTGAAAACTTGCCAGGCGTGGTGGCTCATACCTGTAATCCCAGCACTTTGGGAGGCTGAGGTGAGAGAATTACCTGCCCAGGGGTTCGAGACCAGCTTGGGCAACTTGGTGAGACCTCCTCTGTACAATAAATCAAAAATTAGCTGGGTGTGGTGGCACACACCTGTGATTCCAGCTACTTGGGAGGCTGAGGTGAAAGGATCACCTGAGCCCAGTGGGTCAAGGCTGTGGTGGGTAAGAGTGTGAATCTGACTCAAAATAAATAAATAAATAAAAATGTGAAAACCATTCTTAGCTTGTGGGCTACACTAAACAGACTACAGGGCATAGTTTACTGTCCCCCAGTCTCTTCAGTACCTAGTAGGCATGAGTAAGAGCAAGGCATGAGTGAGTTAAATGGTGTATTTATTTGCGCACTAACTGGTGAGCAGATTCTTCCCTGTCTGAATTTAGTACTAACCGAAGGCAGAAAAATGTCCTGGGAGGCTCCATTGTTCAGATTCTGGATTTTGAAGCACTTTTTATTCCTGTCTCAACACTTCCTGGATGCCAGCTCTGTGCCAAGCAATGTGCTCTGTGCTGGGGATGCAGTGTGACATGGCCTGGTTTCTTGCTGGAGGCAATCCCAGGGGTGGGTCAGCCACCCAGAGGAAGAAGCGCAGGGCTCAAGTTGGTAGACTCTGCTAAAAGAGCAGCTCAATGCTGGGGGGCTCTGAACAGGATCCATACTGCTGTGGGGATTGGGAAAGGCTTAGGTACTAGAGCTAGAGTCTACTGGAGGCATAGGCATTGTCAGGTCAGAGGCCTGGGCCTGGGCCATGGGTGGGGAGTTGTTTCTTTGCAGAGGGCTGCCTACCCAAAGGTCCTGTGGGATGCAGGAGTATGATTTTCTTTGAGGAACTGAAAGAAAGCCTATATGGTAGAAGTGTAGGGGGTGGTGTGGGATGAGGCTGTGCAGCACCGTGGGGCCAGGCTGAGCATTGGTCTTGATCCTGAGGCATGGGAAGCCATTAAGGGATGATATATCATGCCATGCTATACAGTATAATAGATGATATACAACATAGTACACAACCCAGAATGTGAAATTCAAAACAATAATAGCACACAGCATAACACACCACACCATACTACAACAAAACACACAGTAGTCTCATGTTGCCATCCACTGGGCCTTGAGATGGTGCTCCCAGCAGACCCTGCCCAAGGGCTTGTTAAACCCTTTTTGACCACATCTTTGTTGGCAGTCTCCCCCTCCCCCCCAAAAAAACTCCCAGATTAGTGGCAGCAGGGAAATTCCACAGGTGTTTTATAGATTTATCTTTCAGGGGAAGGAGTTTTTGAAGTGATCCTGATTTTCATACCTGCCTAGTTGAGTCTGAAAGTGTCTTAGGCCAAGATGCTTCTGGGCCTTCTGCTATAGTGAGGGGACTCTGGCATGTATCTCCTTGCCCAGTGACAGTCCTCCTGGGACCATTTGATGCTCAGCTGCTAAGTACTGGCTTTTACCACTTGCAATGTGGGAGCTAGCAGGTCTCCTCTGCTGGTCCTGCTCTCTTGCTGGCCATGTGCATTCTGAGTTCTTTGACCTTAGAAAATAAAGTCACCATATGTGGTAGACTATTTTTATACTGTTTTATTGATTTTTATTATTGAAATTGTAAAGCATTTTTGACAAAGCTCTCGTCTTTTCTTGATTTCTGTCACTGAAAAAAGAATATCTGTCAGTTAAAGAAGCTTCTGAATGAACAAGTACATGGTTGTTTCTAACTTTTTTCTTAATCATATGAGACATTTTGCTGCTATCTATAAAATTCACACTGTTCTGTTGCTCAGAAGGTCCTGTGTAGGATCAGTGCCACTCACTCACTGCGTCCATCCCTAGTCTGTTAACTGAGACCATGGGAGTTCAGCCAACCAGTGGGTGGGGTGAGAGGATAGGGATGTTCTAAAACCTTGCTGCTTTATAGCTGTGGAAAGTAGTTTTGAAATTCTGACCTATGGGCCTTGTGAATTTAAGAAAGGTGTGAGAGCTAAGGAATTTAAAATTAATTTTATTCAGAACTTTTTATTATTAAGAAACATTTCTTGAATGTCAGAGTTTAATGCTGGTAGAGTTATAAAATAGGGGGATTGATGTGTCTGTGTGGTGCACATTTTTCACCCTTGCCACCTTGTAAGATTTTAATTTGTACTCTTTGTGAAGGTGATATTTCTGGAGGAGATAAATCCAAGAAAGGATAAAGTGGAAGGAGATTTCAGAAGAGAGCGGAGAGACAGCAAAGCGGCGGTCTGCTCGCGTGCGAAACACCAAGTGCAAAAAAGAAGAGAAAGTAGACTTCTAGGAGCTTCTGATGAAGTTTTTGCCATCCAGATACTGTACACACTTTTTCTGATTGGCAAAAACAAACTCACAAGCCACCAGCCTACCCCACCATTTCTCATTCCGTTGTCACCCTCTTCTCTAGGCACCTCCTTTGTGTTACCCTAACATCTGTGTAGATGTCTGAAGCATAGATCTCTCTGGATTGGGATCTTGGGTCATTCTCATCTCTCTCTGCTTCTGAACTTTCTGAAGGCAGGAGCTATGATTTGCTCATCTCTTGGGCGTTAGAGGCAACACACACATCCCCATGTACTCTCAGATGCCTACTTGCTGGAAGGCAAGGGGCTGCTGTGCTTTGGTATAGATGCTGTGAACACCCCCAAAAGGGAACTTCCCTTCTGCTTTCGGGGCTTGCTTGATTAGCTCTGGGCTCAGCAGTTTCCATTTCATGCTGAGGAGGCGGCGGAGGAGTTTGTGAAGTGTTTCTTGGTTTTGCTGGTTCTTAGTGTTCTTCAGAAGAGCCTAGGAGAGGAGAAGGTGCCAGTCTCCCCAGAGTTGGGAGGGACCCTGGATCTAGTGCTGATCTACATAGGTTTTCACTAGTTCTCCTCCTTTTTTGTCCTTGCTCTCTCACCTCCTTCAGAGGCTTTATGGTCCTCCATTCCTGAACCTTCCTGGCATTTATAGTACTGGTAGGTGGACTTTCTTGATATACCCATTCCTCTGCTCTTAGCTGAACGGAAAAAGCAATTCATTTGCACCAGGCCGTCATCTGTCAGCCTTCTAATATTTTATTGGCACTTTTTTTTGTCTGCTGGGGCTTCCTCTCCAATCTTCTGCGTCTTTGTGAATTTATACCTTTGTTTCCTTCATAGTTACTGGAGTGGAGTCTGGGAGGTGACCACCTGTGTTGTTGTTTTATTTCATGTCAGATTATTTCAGTGGCCATGAATTGAAGCAGAGAAGGAGAGACCAGAAGATGAAGCCAGAAGGTGGATTGTAAATTTGTTTTGCAACAAGATTCCTAATTTTCTTAATTTGTTGTCTTTCTGTCTCTGTGGTGAAGGCGAAATGCTTAGAAATCACGATTATTCTCAGGAAGTATTTGATGTAAGACCAAAATGATGAATTTCTCCTAAGGCATAGTACCAGGAGGTGTCCCTTTGAAAGAGCTGCAGGCATATATTACCTTAAGAAGTGTGCAATATTGTGCTTTTACGAAACTTGAAGGAAGGATTTAGAGACTTTTTTGAGTTAGAGTCTCACTTTGTCTCAGTGCTGGGCTCAGGTGGTTCTTCCACCTCAGCCTTCCAAGTAGTTGGAATTACAGGCACGTACCACCATGCCCAGCTAAATTTTTGATTTATTGTAGAGATGCAATCTCGCCAATTTCCCCAGGCTGGTCTTGAACCCGTAGGATTAGGTAATCCTCTCATCTCAGCCTTCCAAAATGCTGGGATTATAGGCATGAGCTACCATGCGGCAGAAATTTTTTTTTTTGGAGTTGGTGTCTTACTCTGTTGCCCAGGCTGAAGTGCAGTGGCATACTCGTGGCCACCGCAGCCTCGACCTGCTATGCTCAGGCAATCCTGACTCCTCAGCCTTCCAAGTAGCTAGAACTATAGGTGTGCGCTACCATGCCTGGCTTATTTTTTTATTTTATAGAGACAAGGTCTCACCAAGATGCCTGGGCTGATCTCAAACCCCTGAGCTCAGGCCATCCTCTGCTTTGACCTCCCAAAGTGCTGGGATTATAGACTTGAGCCACTGTACCCGGCCCTAGAGACTTTTTTTTTAAATGGGAGGAGACATTCCAATGGTTTCAGTGATGAAAACAGAAAAAGAAGCAGCAAAGAGAAAGTATAAAACATGCATGTGGAATAGCAAGGAATTAAGTTAGGTTGGGCTAAAGGTTATGCCATTAAAAAAAAAAAAAATCCTTGACTGGGCTCAGTGACTCAAGCCTGTAATCCCAGCACTTTGGGAGGCCGAGGTAAGGGATTGCCAGAGCCCACGGGTTCAAGAACAGCCTGGGCAACTTGGCAAGACCTCATCCCTATAATAAATTAAAAAATTGTCCAGGCATGGTAGCGCGCACCTTCAGTTCCAGTTACTTGGAAGACTGAGGCGGAAGGATCCCTGGAGCCCAGTGGGTTGATGCTGGGGTGACCGTGAGTGTGCCACTACACTCCAATCTGGGTGACAGACTGATACTCTGACAACAACAAAAAAAAAGATCCTTAACAAAATACTTGGGACAAAGATACATAGTATCTCAATTACTACAGTAAACTTGTAATACCACATGTATTTTTTTCTCAAAACATACAAATAAAACAAGGAAGAGAAAAGCCTTAAAGAAAGAGCTACAGTACTGTGCTTTGGTTGACAACTCCAAGCGGTCTGAGTGACCCCATCTTCCCCTTAGCCCTGCTTTCCTACCCCAGGGTCTTATTCCCTAGCCCCCTTTATATAGAATGGGTTCTATTTTCTTAACTTTATTTTAGTTGTTGTTTTCCTGTGTGGTTTTAGTGTCTGATTCTTTGAATGGTCAGGCAAGAACAACATGATAGCTTGCTTGATGGAGTGAGTATAGTATTTGAATGAAGACATTCCACATACCCTGAGTGCTTATGCCTTGGAGAGCTGGATTAAGAGGATGCCACTAGGGTGGCCAAAATGTGGTCCTTGTGTGGAGTCTGAAAGGATGGTGCCTATTAGGAGAGGTCTCTGCATTCCCAAGGATGGGCCGGTCCCGCGGCTTTGTGAGGATCTATGTGGGACCAAGTTCAGATAGGCCTCATGTTCCCTACACTCTAACTACCCAGTCCCTTTCTCCTTGCTTGCTAGGCTCCCTGAGGTTCTAGAACACACCAGGTGCTCGCTGGCTTATGCTTTTGGACCTGCTCTTGTCCTACTTCTTTGCATGGCCAGCTCTTCTCCTCCTTTGGTGTTAGCTTGAACATCATTCCCTCTGAAAGGCTTTCTCTTACCTTGCTTTCTAAAGCAGGGCCCTTGTGACCCCCAGTCTCAAGCACTGTGTCACGGTTGATCCTTATTTGGATTGTTTTGTTCACCTGTTTATTGCCATCTCCTTCTTTAGCAGGTAAGCTTACTGTAGGTAGGGTCTGCCACACTTCTGGCTGCTGAATCTGATGCCTGCACAGTGCCTGGCATGTGACCGGCACTCAGTAATAATCTGTTGATGGAATGACTGAACAAGTCAGGGTACAGACCAGATGTCAGCTCACAAAGCCCTGGAGAGAGGTGGCACCTCCTGCAGGCCTGGGCTCTCACCCCACTCATTTTAGCCTTCTTCCTGGCTCAGATTTAGTTTCTCTATTAGGAAGAGTTCAGATGCTGTGCCAGAATGTGTGGTGTGACTTTGTGATTTTGCATGTTCTGTGCAGGTTAAGAAAACTGGACCCTGAGGAGGAGGATGATTCCTTTAATAACTACGAAATCCAGTCAGAAGCTAAAATGGAAACCTTTCCAAGTATGGGGCCTCATAGACTGTCATTTGACTCAGCCACATTTATGGAATCTGGTAGTCGTTGAACACTGATCATTTCCTATTGGGAATTTTTCTTCTCACTATCTATAACATGCTCATATTTTATTCTGGGAGAATGGTTCTGGGGTGTTTTTCTAAGTGTAGTCAAGTGACTGCCTGGATTAGTCTTAGGCCTGAGCCCTGTGGTCTGCCATAAGGTCTGCTAAAATGTCCAGGCTCATGTTTGCTGTGTTTCCTTAAGGTTGAATTCAGAGGCTTGGCTTTGCAAATTGGATGTATCTGAGCACAACTATTGAGTGAGATCAGTGAACATGGCAGCAACTGGTGGTGGACCCTTTTGATATTCATTTAGAGGTGGAGATTCAGACAGGTTTGCTCACAGTTGTGAGGGCTAGAGCTAGACACGTACCTCAGCAGCCTGATCTCAGCACCACAATGTGGTATCGTGTCTACCTGGATCAGGTGATGGAGGGAGGGCACAGGTTCTCCCCTCCCAAAGAGAATAGGAGACCATGGGATGTGCGTGAATTCCTGCTGGAGAACTTGACCAACGGTGGCATCCTGGAGCTGATGATGCGCTACCTGAAGGGCATGGGCCACAAGTTCTTGCTCAAGTGGCCGCCGGGACTGGCAGAGGTCGTGCTCAGCATCTACCACAGCTGGCGGAGGCACAGCACCAGCCTGCCCAACCCACTGCTGAGGGACTGCAGCAACAAGCACATCAAGGTTGGGGCCTCTCAAGGGCTGGCATTGGACTGGGTTTAGTGAACAGGGACAGGAACCGTCAGAGGTATGGGGCTGCTGTTGTGCTCAGCCCCCTTGGCTGTGTCTACTTGTGGTCCTGGACACTGGGCTACAGCGGGGCTTGAAGTAGGAAGTCATGGGACCTGGTTTGTGCCCAGAAAGATCCCTGGTAACTGAATGGAAGATATACTCCAGTGAGTGGGCATGGGGGGCCGTCAAGACGCTGCTGCCATCTGAGTGGTAGTGGTGGCTGAGATTCATGGTGGTACTGGGGTAGGGGATTCTGGAGGCAGAGCTGGTAGGATGAACTGGACAAAGGATATGAGGGAAGAGAGTCATAGGGAGGCTTTTTGGGTCAATGACTGAGATGGAGGAGAGCTCACCAGGAAAGGCTTGGGGAAAAGGGAAGCATCTGATGTGTTTGAAGTGCCAGGACTGTGACCAAGTGAAAAAACAGAAATATAGAAGCTAGGTAGGCTCTTAGGGGAGTAGCAGGGGCTTCCAGCAGTTGGGGGCTAAGCCTTCCTCAGTCTGGTCTGCCTGCTGCACTCCATGCTCCAGGCTCCTCCACTGGATAACTACTGAAGCTCAAGGGAACACAGGGTGTTCCGGCCCCCTACTCGTATTGGAGGGGGAACACTGAATGTTAAGGCAGGAACACAGTGGTCTTTCTGGCTGAGGGCATAGAAGGTAGAGGAACTTATGGGGTCAGTGGTCCTTTGCTAGGCACCATCTACTCAGATACCTCAGAGACTACCTTTTGGCAACTTCTGCCTACTAAGCCTCCCCCTTCCCGGGGGCAATTGTGGAACAGGAGGAGTCAAGGGTTTGGTTTCCAGGCATACCAGGCTGGTCATTTCTAAGCTGTGCCTGCTGGGCAAGTGCCTCCTTATTGCAGAGCCTCAGCTTACTCGAGTGCTCTGGGAATGGTGCGCCAGCCTCCCGGCATTTTTAAAGGTTGAGAGCTATAGTTTGGATGCAGCATCTTGGCAGGTGATGGGGCTGCCTCTTCTACAGGACAGTCTCTCAGGATTCTGAAGACGGCTTTCCAGTCCGTTCCAAATATTGTTCCAACATAGATCTATGTACCTCTTCTTATGTTCAGGCAAGTAGCCATCTATTATCTCTTATGAAATGTAAAGTAGACCCAGCCTGTGTGACACAGCCAGACCCTGTCTCTACAAAAAAATGAAAAAGAGGCCAGGTGTGGTGGCACATGCCTGTAGTCCTAGCTTACTACTCAAGAGGCTGGAGTGGGAGGATCACATGAGTCCAGGAGCTCAAGGCTACAATGAGCTATGATTGTGCCATTGCACTCCAGTCTGAGTGACAGAGTGAGACCTTGTCTCTCAAAAAATAAAAATAAACAAATTGAAATGGAAAGTAGATAGAGAAAAAAATATATATACAGACTTGAGATAACTATTATTTTTATCAAAAAGTAAATTTTAAGCCAGGCACCAGTGCCTGCAATCCCAGCAATTTGGGAGGTGGAGGTGAGAAGATTCCCTGAGCCCACTGGTTCGAGACCAACCTGGGCAACTTGGCGAGACCTCAGTTCTATAATAAATAAAAAAATTAGCCAGGTGTGGTGGTATGCACCTGTAGTTTCAGCTACTTGGAAGGCTGAGGCAGAAGGATTGTCTGAGCCCAGCAGGTTGGGCCTGGGTGACAGAGCGAGACTATGACTCAAAAAAAAAAAAAAAGTAAATTGTAGTTTGGCTTCCTCTTACCCTCTACACTCTGACGGGTCTTTGTGACATTGTTCTTGACCTTCCTGTGCCTTTCCTGCAGGACATGATGCTCATGTCTCTCTCCTGCATGGAGCTCCAACTGGATTAGTGGCAGCTGACCAGAGGCAGAAGCTCTGCAGATAGGAGGCATTGTTTTCTGTGGCAGTGCTGATTCTTGAACTCCCAGCAGCCAGGAGAAAGCTGAACAGGGGCAGCTGAGTTGTGGAATTCAGACTTACGTCTGCAGTAGGCACATTTTCTGGGTTGGCTTGTTAGGGTGCCAGAGAAATCAGGACATTCAAGAAATGGTTAACAGCAGCTGAACCCCCAGAGGGAGCCACCTGCCTGCTTTTGCTGTTGCTTGGGATTGAAAGAAACAGGATCTCAGTTTTGATGTGACCATTTGATGCTTTATGTGTCCCCAATAATTTTTCCACTACCACCTGGTGGAATGTAGATATGCTCAAACTCAGTCTATAAAATTTCTTCCTGCCTCCTACTCTTGGAGTCTCAGCATCTCTAACTGGTTAGACCTCTCTGATACCTGCCACTCTAAGGCTTCAAGGGACCCAGGATATCCCTGGAGACAGGGTGGGTGTAGTGAGGGCTGAGGGCAATTTGCGGGGAGCAGAAGAGCATCTGAATGCTACTCATGAAGTTAACTTGGTTCCTTATGTTTTTCAGTGTCTCCTCGGAACAGCCCTGCTGGTGTGGTGAATGGCAGATTTGGGCCCGACTTCCCAGGGACCCACTGCTTGGGTGACCTTTTACAGCTGTCATTCGCTTCATCCCAGCGTGACTTATTTGAGAATGGCTGGCTGGAGTTTGTGGTTCGTGTTTACTGGCTGAAGGCTTGCTTCCTGGCGCTGCAGGTTGGTTCCATGGTCAGCTGCTTGGGGAACATGCCCTGGTACCTGGCAGGAAAGGCAAAAAACTGACCATGTTGCGAATGTGTGTGTGTATGTGAATGCTCATGTGCATGCCCACCACCTGCCCCAGCACTGAGCTTGGCATGAGGAAGTGGAGAGTTGGCGGGGAATACTCAGTATCTCAGAAATCCAGACATGACCACCCATCTGTAAAACTCCTCAGCATAACCACTGAGCTCTGGAAAGGCTCTCTCTGACTCCCACTCAAGATTGCCTTCTGGTCTTGACCTTTTGCTTATGTTTTCCTGAAGGAGTCTGAGTGAGTACTTGAATGGATGCAGAGCTTTCTAGAAGGGAATTATCTACCAGCTTTGTAAGAGTTCTGGGAATACTTCTCTTCAGAGGCTGGTCTGGAAGGCTGGGGTGGATTGACTGTTACCCAGCACCTTGCACACAGTGGTACCTGATACATGTGGTAGAATGAGGCAGAGATTGCCAGGGTCCTGTTAGCAGCCATTTGATATGAGAGTAGCAACACTGATGTGAACATCAGTCCTGGAATTAGGACAGGTCTAGGTCGTAATCCTGGCTCTGCCAGATACCCAGCTTGCTCAAGTGTCTTCAGTGTCCTCATCTGTAAATGGGGTTGATGATACCTCCCCTCACAGAGTTGTGGTTTGATTATCACTCATTTAGCAAGTATTTATTGAGCCCCAACTAAATGCCAAGTCTTGTTTAAGGAGTATAGCAGTAATTGGATAAAAAACACCCTCATGGCATCCACAGTCTAGTGGACTCAAGGATGTAAGGCACCTGACACAGCACAGTTAACCTTCTGACCCCTCTTTTGACCTGGTTTTCCTTCTGACCAGGGAGACGTGGAGGAGGCCCTGAAGAACTATGACATCTGCACAGAAATGCTCCAGAGCTCTGCTGCCATCCAGGCAGAGGCAGGGGCTGAGCAAAGAGACATTGTCATCCAGCTGTCCAACCTCCATAATGACTCCATTGTTTCCCTGGAGGAGGTGAGTGGGAGTTTTTTTAATGGTGTTTTCTTGGTCAAAGATGTATTCTAAGTTGGCCCAGTTAGTCCAGGCCTGACCTGTCTCAGGAACGAGAGAGCCACCCACATGCTGAGCAGGGCCTCTGGAGGGAGGGCAGGAGAGGTCTGGGGGAGGCCACCCTAGCACACTAGGGCACTGCAGATCCTTGATGAATAGCTCATTCAAGCAGCAGGTGTGGAAGTTCCTACAAGCAAGATTTAGAAATAGTTATTGCTCAGCTCTTCTGGCTACATGTTGCAGCCACTCCAGTGGGAATAGAAGGAAATACCAGCTAAAGCAGACCAGTGGGCTGATCATGGGGCTGGATCAGCAGTGTGTGGTACATATGCCAGGTTCTACTTGGGTGGAACTTTTCTCATTGTGTGGTTTCAGACTCCACGGCAGCTCCATGCCTGTGACATGCCCACGTTGGGTGAAAATGGCCTTTAGACTTTTGCTGAGTGGTTTCAGGGCAAGTCTAGGTGTAGTTCCCTGCTGCCTGTACACTGGGGTCATGCTAAGCCCCATGTGATCATCCGTGGTGTGTGTCAGCCTCTGGCCCAGACCTGCTGAGTCTCTGACAGCCTGGAGCTCTGTAGTTCTGCAAATCTGGTTCATTGCACTGTGACCAGGTGGTTGTCCATCTATTTTGGCAGATGCTGTTCTAGAACCCCTTTGCTTCTAGGTCAGTTTTTGGTTTTTGGTGTTTGTTTTTAAAGAAGGGAATGCCTTGACCTTAATAGAAATACTGGAAAAAAACCCCAACTACATATACATGTATATATATACATGTATACACACACACACACACACACACACACACACACACACACACACACACACACACACATTTAGCTGGGTGTGGTGGTGTATGCCTCTCGTCTCAGCTTCTTGGTAAGTTAAGGTGGGTGGATTGCTTGAGCCCAGGAGTCTGATGACAGCCTGGGTAACATAGTGAGACCTGGTCTCAAAAATAAAACAAATAAATAAATCATATGCATTTAATATAAATACTGATAGAGTAGGTGGAGTAATTTTGATCCTCCTTATCTGGGTCTGATAAATGCAAATGCTGGCCAGATTCAGGGAGGATGTAAGGGGTTTGCCCTCAGACAGCATTTCTGGGCCTTTTTAAGATTGAAAAGAACCTGAAGTCTCTGGAGCGGTGCCAGTCCCTGGAGGAGATTCAGCGGCTGTATGAAGCAAGCGACTACAAGGCTGTCATGCATCTGCTCCGTCCCACTTTGTGCACCAGTGGGTTTGACCAAGCCAAACACCTGGAGTTAATGACGTCCATTCCTGAGAGGCCAGCACAGCTGTTGCTGCTGCAAGTGTGTGTTGCCAATGTCCCTCACCCCTGCTCACACCTTCTTTGCTTGCTTGTTTATATGTTTATTCCCTGGAGCTTCTGAGACAGCCCTTGAGAACACATTCCTACAAGAGAAAAGTGGGAATCAGAATCACTAGTCTAATCCCCAGGAAAATGCCAATCAGAAGATATGGTCAAGACTAGGGAAAAGTTAGAACCTAGGAGTGCAGGTTCTAGGGTTCTGCGTGGCTCAGGGTAAGCCCCATACTTGACTCTGAACTTCTTGGTGGCAGAGGAGAAAGAAAGAATAGTCAGGACATCGCCTGTCCATCCTTCTGTTTTTTCATCTGTCTCTTTTGTTGTTGTTGTTACTTTTTATCAGTATTGAGTAGATATAAAAATGGATAAAATATCTATCTGTGCAGTGTGAAGGAGCAAGATAAAACAAAGATCCATGGACAGTTTTGTAGGTTTTTTTTTCTCTTCCACCCCAGTACTTAGTTGGAGAAGAAGAACATCAGCATCGTGTTTGAAGCCACATGTGCCCTGCTGGCTCTCTCTGTGTCCTTTAGGAAGAAACTCTTTTAAAAACAATTTTTTTTTTTTTAAGATGTTGAGTACAATTCAGGATTAGGTATACAAATGTTCATTATGCAGGTACCCTTGTTGATGAGGTGTGCCCCCCCACCCCCAGCAGTTTCCCACTACTGCCAATCCCTTTCTTATAGTATTATGATATTGTTCAAGGTCCGCTTATGAGTGAGAATATGTGATACTCAGTTTTTTGTTTCTGTGATAGATCACTCAGTATTATAGATTCTATCTAAGTTGTTGTGAAGGTAATAATTCTGTCCTTCTTTATGGCTGCATAATATTCCATCATGTACATGTGCCACAATTTTTTTAAACCCTGTCCTCTTTTGATGAGCAGCACAGTTGGTTCCATGTTTTTGCTATTGTGAATAATACTGCAATAAACATGCATGTGCAGGTATCTTTTTCATAGAGGGGTTTGAGTTCCTCTGGGTATATTCCCAGTAGGGAGATTACGAGGTCGTATGGAAGGCTGATTTTTAGATCTTTTAGGAATCACCAAACAGAGGTTGTACGTGTTTACACTCCCACCAACAGTGTAGAAGTGTTCTCTTTTTGCCACATCCTCTCCAGCATCTGTTAGTTTTTTTTTTTGAGTTGGAGTCTCACTCTGTTGCCCAGACTAGAGTGCAGTGGCTGCTCCTGGCAACTGCAGCCTCAACCTGCTGGGCTCTGGCGATCCTTCCGCCTCAGCCTTCCAAGTAGCTGGAACTACAGGCGTGCGCTACCACGCCTGGCTAATTTTTTGATTTATTGTAGAGATGAGGTCTCACCAAGTTGCCCAGCCAGGT
Source organism: Carlito syrichta (assembly GCF_000164805.1). Classification (NCBI taxonomy): domain Eukaryota; kingdom Metazoa; phylum Chordata; class Mammalia; order Primates; family Tarsiidae; genus Carlito; species Carlito syrichta. The sequence continues at coordinate 152,329 of NW_007255649.1, forward strand.
CTCGAACCTGTGGGCTCAGGCAATCCACTCACCTCAGCCTCCCAAAGCACGGGATTACAGGCTGAGCCACCGAGTCCAACTATCTGTTGTTTTTTGAGTTACTGATGATGGCCATCCTGACTGGAGTTAGGTGGTATCTCAGTGTAGTTTTAATTTGCATTTCTTTGATGACTAGTCAGACTGAGCTTTTTTTTTTTTTGAGTTGGAGTCTCACTCTGTTGCCCAGACTGGAGTGCAGTGGCCGCTCCCGGCCACCGCAGCCTCGACCTGCTGGGCTCCGGCGATCCTTCCACGTCAGCCTTCCGAGTAGCCGGAATTACAGGCGCGTGCTACCACGCCCGGCTAATGTTTTGATTTATTGTAGAGATGAGGTCTTGCTGCCCAGGTGGGTCTCGAACCCGCGGGATTACAGGCTGAGCCACAGAGCCTGGCTAGACTGAGCATTTTTTCGTGTATCTGTTGTCTGCTTGTAAGTCTTCTTTTAAGAAGCGTCTATTCAAATTTTTTGTCCACTTTGTAATGGGGCTGTTTGTTTTTTTCTTTTCAGCATGTTTGAGTTCCTTTTAGAGCCTAGATGTTAGGGCTTTGTCAGATATACAGTTGGCAAATATTTCTTCCCAGTCTGTGGGTTGTCTCCCCACTCTCTTGATGGTTTCTTTGACTTTGCAGAAGCTTGTCAGTTTGATAAAATCCCACTTGTCTATCTTATCTCTTATGGCATGGGCACTTTGATCAGGAATTGGTTGCCAGTTCCAATTTCCATAAGAGTGTCTCCTCCATTTTCTAAGGTTCTTATAATTTGAGATTTTATGTTTAGGTCCTTATTCATTTAGAGTTGATTTATGTATATGGTGATAGGTAGAGGTCTTGTTTCAATCTTTTGCATGTGGTCAACCAGTTTTCCCAGTACCATTTACAATAAGTTCTCTTCTACCCAGTGGTCGATGGTGGAGGCTCTGTTGAAGAAGAGTTGGTTGAGAAATTGAGGTTTTGCTTCTGGAATCTTTCCTGTTCCATTGGTCTGTATTCCTGTTCTTATACTAGTACCAGGCTGTTTTGATTATTGTAGCTTTATAGTAAAGTTTGAAGTCTGGGAGTGTGATACTTCCCACTTTGTTGGTTTTTTTTTGAGTTGGAGTCTCACTCTGTCCCCCAGACTGGAGTGCAGTGGCCGCTCCCGGCCACCGCAGCCTCGACCTGCTGGGCTCCGGTGATCCTTCTGCCTCAGCCTTCCAAGTAGCCGGAATTACAGGCATGCGCTAGCATGCCCGGCTGATTTTTTTTGATGTATTGTAGAGACGAGGTATCGCTGCTCAGGCGGGTCTCGAACCCGCGGGCTCAGGCAATCCACTCACCTCAGCCTCCCAAAGGCGCGGGATTACAGGCTGAGCCACCGAGCCCGGCTCCACTTTGTTTTTTTTACTGAGGATTGTTCTAGGCGATTTGTGGTTGTTTATGTTTCCATATGAATTCCTGTCTTGTCGTTTCCAGGTCTCAGAAGAATGCTGCTGGTAATTTAATGGGTATTGCATTGAATCTGTAGATTCTTGGGTAGGATGGACATCTTAACAATGCTGATTCTTCCAATCCATGAGCATGGAATATTTTTCCATTTGTTTATGTCTGCACTAGAGTCCCCCTTTGCTCCTTCCTTCAACTGCTCCTCCTGTTTACCTCTACTTACCGTCCTCTGTCTCTTTTGTTCCTGCAGGGGAAGGAGGTTGCCCAGGGGATATGCTGGGAGCAGGAGGGGGACACCTGGGCTTTGGTGAGCTCTGCATCCTTATTTATTTCCCTGGCAGGCTTCCAAGGCATTTGAAGACACAGCTGGCAGGCCCACGTGTGGTGGGGATAAGGCGTTAGGAGCGAGTGAGAAGCAGAACCCAGGCATTGCTGGGTAGGCAAGCAGGGCGATTCTACTTGGCTAAGCCTCCACTCAGCGATCCCTCTACTATGGCTGGCCCTCACCTGCCTTTGTGACTTTGCACTGGCCTGTTCCTCCACCTGAAACTTCATCTCCATCTAGACTCTTCTGGGCACCGTCCACTTGACCTGCACAAGGACTACTCTCTGCAGAGTGTGGGTTTGGGGGGAGGATATAGGGGACTAGGGGACATCAAGCTGGTTGTCAAATATAGTGGTACAGACCAGGTACAGTAGCTCACGCTTGTAATCCCAGCAATTTGGGAGGCCAAGGCAGAAGGATTGCTTGAGCCCAGGAATTTGAGACCATCCTAGGCAACATAGTGAGACTTCATCTGTACAAAAAAATATAAAAAATTAGCTGGGCATGGTGGCATGCACCTGTAGTCCCAGCTACTCCGAAGGCTGAGTTGGAAGGATCCTCTGAGCCTAGGACGTCAAGGCTGCAGTGAGCCAAGATTGTGCCACTGCACACCAGCCTGGGTGACAGAGTAAGACCGTTAACTCAAAAAATATACATATATAATGGTGCAGGGAGAGGCATGTTTCACCAGTAAAGAGGGGAGGGTGTTTCTGGTGAAGGAACAGTCTGAAGGGAGGGTAAAGATAGGGTAGTGGGTGTAGTTGAGGTCGGAGGGTTAAGGTTATTGTACTTGGCTTTAAAGAACCTCTGTCCAATCTGGGGGTAATGGAGGGCTACTGAGGACTATGGTGCAGGGCAGTAATGAGACTTAAGCGCCCTTAGAAGCTTCTCGCTAGCTGCATCTGCAGCAGAAATCCACTCAAACTCAAGCAGAGGCCAGGATCCCAGGGGGCACTGGACTGCACCTTTCAGGGTAGGGCAAGAAATGTGACTGTCCCAGCGTCAGCAGAGCCTAAAGGCAGTGCCAGGTATGTGTCCCCAGTGGCCAGGGTAGCGTGAGCAAGGGGACATAGGAGAACCAGTAGAAGGTGGTTAAATAACAGGAAAAGGCCACTTCTCCCAGCTGCTGGGTGAGCTCGGAAAGGAACTCGTCCGGCACGGAGTCACGAGGCACGTTGGTGTTCACGGCGAATATCGGCATGATGGCAGGACACGCACGCCGCTACCGCTGCCGCTGCTCGGGAACCTGAGCTACGTGACTGCCGCCTGG